>NC_092243.1:36954020-37099020 GCF_036320965.1 Panulirus ornatus | reverse complement strand
ATATGTGTCGGAGGTGGAGGGAACGAGGAGAAGAGGGAGACCAAATTGGAGGTGGAAAGATGGAGTGAAAAGGATTTTTTGTGATCGGGGCCTGAACATGCAGGAGGGTGAAAGGAGGGCAAGGAATAGAGTGAATTGGAGCGATGTGGTATACAGGGGTTGACGTGCTGTCAGTGGATTGAATCAAGGCATGTGAAGCGTCCGGGGTAAACCATGGAAAGCTGTGTAGGTATGTATATTTGCGGGTGTGGACGTGTGTATGTACATGTGTATGGGGGGGGTTGGGTCATTTCTTTCGTCTGTTTCCTTGCGCTACCTCGCAAACGCGGGAGACAGCGACAAAGTATAAAAAAAGAAAAAAAAAAATTATATATATATATATATATATATATATATATATATATATATATATATATATATATATATATATATATATATATAATCATATATATATATTTTTTTTTTTTTTTTTTTTTATACTTTGTCGCTGTCTCCCGCGTTTGCGAGGTAGCGCAAGGAAACAGACGAAAGAAATGGCCCAACCCCCCCCCCCCATACACATGTACATACACACGTCCACACACGCAAATACACATACCTACACAGCTTTCCATGGTTTACCCCAGACGCTTCACATGCCTTGATTCAATCCACTGACAGCACGTCAACCCCTGTATACCACATCGCTCCAATTCACTCTATTCCTTGCCCTCCTTTCACCCTCCTGCATGTTCAGGCCCCGATCACACAAAATCTTTTTCACTCCATCTTTCCACCTCCAATTTGGTCTCCCTCTTCTCCTCGTTCCCTCCACCTCCGACACATATATCCTCTTGGTCAATCTTTCCTCACTCATTCTCTCCATGTGCCCAAACCATTTCAAAACACCCTCTTCTGCTCTCTCAACCACGCTCTTTTTATTTCCACACATCTCTCTTACCCTTACGTTACTTACTCGATCAAACCACCTCACACCACACATTGTCCTCAAACATCTCATTTCCAGCACATCCATCCTCCTGCGCACAACTCTATCCATAGCCCACGCCTCGCAACCATACAACATTGTTGGAACCACTATTCCTTCAAACATACCCATTTTTGCTTTCCGAGATAATGTTCTCGACTTCCACACATTTTTCAAGGCTCCCAAAATTTTCGCCCCCTCCCCCACCCTATGATCCACTTCCGCTTCCATGGTTCCATCCGCTGACAGATCCACTCCCAGATATCTAAAACACTTCACTTCCTCCAGTTTTTCTCCATTCAAACTCACCTCCCAATTGACTTGACCCTCAACCCTACTGTACCTAATAACCTTGCTCTTATTCACATTTACTCTTAACTTTCTTCTTCCACACACTTTACCAAACTCACTCACCAGCTTCTGCAGTTTCTCACATATATATATATATATATATATATATATATATATATATATATATATATATATATATATATATATATATATATATATATATCTTTCAAACTATTTGCCATTTCCCGCGTTAGTGAGGTAGCGTTAAGAACAGAGGACTGGGCCTTTGAGGGAATATCCTCACCTGGCCCCCTTCTCTGTTCCTTCTTTTGGAAAATTTAAAAAAAAAAAACGAGAGGGGAGGATTTCCAGCCCCACGCTCCCTCCCCTTTTAATCGCCTTCTACGACACGCAGGGAATACGTGGGAAGTATTCTTTCTCCCCTATCCCCAGGGATAACATATATATATATATATATATATATATATATATATATATATATATATATATATATATATATATATATATATTTAACTTTCTAAAAGGAGAAACAGAAGAAGGAGTCACACGGGGAGTGCTCATCCTCCTCGAAGGCTCAGATTGGGGTGTCTAAATGTGGCTGGATGTAACCAAGATGAAAAAAAGGAGAGATAGGTAGTATGTTTGAGGAAAGGAACCTGGATGTTTTGGCTATGAGTGAAACGAAGGTCAAGGGTAAAGAGGAAGAGTGGTTTGGGAAGGTCTTGGGAGTAAAGTCAGGGGTTAGTGAGAGGACAAGAGCAAGGGAAGGAGTAGCACTACTCCTGAAACAGGAGTGGTGTGATTATGTGATAGAGTGTCAAAAAGTAAACTCTAGATTGATATGGGTAAAACTGAAAGTGGATGGAGAGAGATGGGTGATTATTGGTGCATATGCACCTGGGCATAAGAAGAAAGATCATGAGAGACAAGTGTTTTGGGAACAGCTGAGTGAGTGTGTTAGTAGTTTTGATGCACGAGACCAGTTTATAGTGATGGGTGATTTGAATGCAAAGGTGAGTAATGTGGCAGTTGAGGGAATAATTGGTGTACATGCGGTGTTCAGTGTTGTAAATGGAAATGGTGAGGAGCTTGTAGATTTATGTACTGAAAAAGGACTGGTGATTGGGAATACCTGGTTTAAAAAGAGAGATATACATAAGTATACGTATGTAAGTAGGAGGGATGGCCAGAGAGCGTTATTGGATTACGTGTTAATTGATAGTCGCGCGAAAGAGAGACTTTTGGATGTTAATGTGGTGAGTGGTGCAACTGGAGGGATGTCTGATCATTATCTTTTGGAGGCAAAGGTGAAGATTTGTAGAGGTTTTCAGAAAAGAAGAGAGAATGTTGGGGTGAAAAGAGTGGTGAGAGTAAGTGAGCTTGGGAAGGAGAATTGTGTGAGGAAGTACCAGGAGAGACTGAGTAAAGAATGGAAAAAGGTGAGAACAAAGGAGGTAAGGGGAGTGGGGGAGGAATGAGATGCATGTAGGGAAGCAGTGATGGCTTGCGCAAAAGATGCTTGTGGCATGAGAAGCGTGGGAGGTGGGCAGATTAGAAAGGGTAGTGAGTGGTGGGATGAAAAAGTAAGATTATTAGTGAAAGAGAAGAGAGAGGCATTTGGACGAATTTTGCAGGGAAATAATGCAAATGAGTCGGAGATGTATAAAAGAAAGAGGCAGGTCAAGAGAAAGGTGCAAGAGGTGAGAAAGGGGGCAAATGAGAGTTGGGGTGAGAGAGTATCAACAACTCTATCATATGCCTCTTCCAGATCCATAAATGCTACATACAAATCCATTTGATTTTCTAAGTATTTCTCACATACATTCTTCAAAGCAAACACCTGATCCACACATCCTCTACCACTTCTGAAACCACACTGCTCTTCCCTAATGTAATGCACTGTACATGCTTTCACCCTCTAAATCAATACCCTCCCATATAATTTACCAGGAATACGCAACAAACTTATACCTCTGTAATTTGAGCACTCACTTTTATCCCCTTTGCATTTGTACAATGGCACTATACAAGCATTCCTCCAATCCTCAGGCACCTCACCATGAGTCATACATACATTAAATGACCTTACCTACCAGTCAACAATACAGTCACCCCTTTTTTAATAAATTCCACTGCAATACCATCCAAACCCGCTGCCTTGCCGGCTTTCATCTTCCGCAAAGCTTTTACTACATCTTCTCTGTCTACCAAATAATTCTCCCTAACCCTCTCATTTTGCACACCATCTCGACCAAAACACCCTATATCGGCCACTCTATCATCAAGCACATTCAACAAACCTTCAAAATACTCACTCCATCTCCTTCTCACATCACCACTACTTGTTATCACCTCCCCATTTGCCTCCTTCACTGAAGTTCCCATTTGTTCCCTTGTCTTACGCACTTTAGTTACCTCCTTCCAAAACATCTTTTTATTCTCCCTAAGATTTAATGATACTCTCTCACCCCAACTCTCATTTGCCCTCTTTTTCATCTCTTGCACCTTTCTCATGACATCCTGCCTCTTTCTTTTATACATCTCCCACTCATTTGCATTATTTCTCTGCAAAACTCGTCCAAATGCCTCTCTCTTCTCTTTCACTAATAATCTTACTTTTTCATCCCACCACTCACTACCCTTTCTAATCTGCCCACCTCCCACGCTTCTCATACCACAAGCATCTCTTGCGCAAGCCATGACTGCTTCCCTGAATACATTCCATTCCTCCCCCACTCCCCTTACATCCTTTATTCTCACCTTTTCCATTCTGTAATCATTCTCTCCTGTTACTTCCTCACACAAGTCTCCTCCCCAAGCTCACTTACTCTCACCACTTTTTTTCCCAGAACATTCTCTCTTCTTTTCTGAAAACCTCTACAAATCTTCACCTTCGCCTCCACAAGATAATGATCAGGCATTCCTGTAGTTGCACCTCTCAGCACATTAACATCCAAAAGCCTCTCTTTCGCGAGCCTATCAATTAACACGTAAACCAATAGCGCTCTCTGGCTATCTCTCCTACTTACATACGTATACTTATGTATATCTCTCTTTTTAAACCAGGTATTCCCAATCACCAGCCCGTTTTCAGCACATAAATCTACAAGCTCCTCACCATTTCCATTTACAACACTGAACACCCCATGTACACCAATTATTTCCTCAACTGCCACATTACTCACCTTTGCATTCAAATCACCCATCACAATAACCCGGTTACGTACATCAAAACTACTAACACACACAATCACTCAGCTGCTCCCAAAACACTTGCCTCTCATGATCTTTCTTCTCATGCCCAGGTGCATATACCCCAAGAATCACCCATATCTCTCCATCCACTTTCAGTTTTACCCATATCAGTCTATCGTTTACTTTCTTTCAATCTCTCGCATACTCCCACCACTCCTGTTTCAGGAGTAGTGCTACTCCTTCCCTTGCTCTTGTCCTTTCACTAACCCCTGACTTTACTCCCAAGACATTCCCAAACCACTCTTCCCCTTTACCCTTGACCTTCGTTTTACTCAGAGCCAAAACATCCAGGTTTCTTTCCTCAAACATACTACGTATCTTTCCTTTTTTCTCATCTTGGTTACATCCACACACATTTAGACACCCCCAATCTGAGCCTTCGAGAAGGATGAGCACTCCCCGCGTAATTCCTTCTTCTGTTTCCCCTTTTAGAAAGTTAAAGTACAAGAAGGGGAATGTTTCCAGCCCCCCGCTCCCGTCCCCTTTAGTCGCCTTCTACGACACGTGAGGAATGCGTGGTAAGTATTCTTTCTCCCCCATCCCCAGGGATATATATATATAATATATATATAATGCGGGAAATGGCGAATAGTTTGAAAGAAAAAGAAAAGAAAATATATATATATATATATATATATATATATATATATATATATATATATATATATATATATATATATATATATATATCCAGGACATGTGAAGCGTCTGGGGTAAACCATGGAAAGTTTTGTGGGGCCTGGATGTGGAAAGGGAGCTGTGGCTTTGGTGCATTTCACATGACAGCTAGAGACTGAGAGTGAACGAATGAGGCCTTTATTGTCCTTTCCTAGCGCCACATCATGCACGCGCGGGGGGAGAGGGGTGCTGTTTCATGTGTGGCGGGGTGGCGGCGAGAATGGATGAAGGCAGCAAGTATGAATATGTACATGTGTATATATGTATATGTTTGTGTTTTTATATCTATGTATACGTTGAAATGTATATGTATATATATGTGCGTTTGTGGGCGTTGATGCATATGTATGTGTATGTAGGTTGTTTGGGCCATTTTTCGTCTTATTCCTTGCGCTACCTCTCTAACGCAGGAGACAGCGACTAAGTATGACAAATAAATAAATGTATGTGTGTGTGTGTGTGTGTGTGTGTGTGTGTGAGTGGATGGTACTTCTTCGTCTGTTTCCTGGCGCTAAATCGCTGACGCGGTAAACGGCGATCAAGTATGATATATAAATTACGAAATATAGATATATATCTATCTATATATTCATAGATTTATCGATTTATGTATATGTATCATCCCTGCAGTAAGGGAGAAAGAATTCCACCTCGGAAGTCCCTGCATGTCGTAGAAGGCGATTAGATGGGGAGGGAGCGGGAGGCTGGAACCCCATCCACCCTTCTTATATTTCAAGTTTGTAAAATATGGAGAACAGGAGGAGCCAAGCGGGAAGTATTTATCCTCCTCGAAGGCACGGGCTGGAGAGTATGGATGTGCTTGAATGCAACCAGCATGAGATGAAAGGAAAGATAGGCAATATGTTTGAGAAAAGGAACCTGGATGTTCTGGCTCGGAATAAGAAAAAGCTCAAAGGTAAATGGGGGGAACAGTTTGGAAATGTCTTATGAGTAACATCAAAGGTTGGTATGCGGGCAAAAGCTGAGGAAGGTGAAGCACTGCAGCTGAAGTATGGGTTGTGAAAGTGTGTGAAAACGTGGAAGGAGGTGAGCTCCAGACTTATGTGGGTAGATATAAAAGTGTGTTGCGACAGAATGGTTTTTATTAGTGCTTATAGACTCGTCCATGAGAAGAAAGATCATTTAAAGCAAGTGTTCTCGGAGCAGCTGAGTGCGTATGTCAACAGCTTTTACGCCAGAGACCGGGATGATTTAAATTCAAAGGTGAGTAATGTGGTAGTTGAGAGTATAACAGTAATTTGAATGGAAGTAGTGTTCAGTTTTTGGAGTTGCGTGCTGAGAAATGTCTGTGATTGGTTATACCTGGTTACAAAAGTGGGACATACACAAGTATACATATGTGAGTAAAAAAGATGGTCAGCAGCCATTATTGGACTATATTCAAACTGATAAGCGTGCAAGAGAGGCTTTTGGAAGCAAATGTGGTGAAAGGGGCAACTGATGGAATGTCTGATCATCACCTTGTGCAGGCGAGTGTGAAGATTTGTAAAAGTTTTCGGAAAAGAGGAAACGTTATAGGTGAGAAGAGTGGTGAGAGTATGTGAGTTTGGAAGTGATCCTTGTGTGAACAAGTACCAGGCGAGAATGAGTGAAGAATTGCAAAAGGTGAGAGTGGACGAAATTAGGGAAGCATGTGAGGAATGGGACCTATTTGGGGTGGCATTGCTGGCACGTGCGAGAGATGCATGTGCATGCGTAAGGAGGGAGATGGACAAATTAGAAAGGGTAATGAATGGTAGTATAACAAAGTAAAGATGCTAGTGAAAGAGGAAAGAGGAGCAAACGAGCGGTACTTACAGGGAAGGAGCGCAAATAATTGTTAGATGCATAAGAGAAAGCAGCAAAGGGTCAAGAGGAGGTGCAGGGGTTGAAATAGGGCAAATGAGGGTTGGAGTGAGCGAATATTATCAAACTTTAGGGAGAATGATATGTTCTGGAGCTAGATTGATAGTGTGAAAAACAATAGAAAATGGAAAAATCGGTGAGGGAGGCAAATGGGAAAGTTGTAACAGGTAGTGATGAACTGAGATGGAGATAGAGCGAGTATGTTAAGACTGTCAAATGTTTTTCATGATATATTTTCAGATGTAGAGTGTATGGGTCTTTGTGATATGTGAAGTGCGACAGTCAAAGAGAGTGGTTCTACGAAGAGAGAAGAGGTGGTGAAAGCTTTACGTATGATGAAATGTTGCAAGCCGGCTGGGATGGATGGTATTGCGGTTGAATGCATTTATGGTTGATTTATGGTTGATTTATGGTTAGGTGCCTGAGGATTGGTGGAATGCACTTGCAGTATCACTGTATACAGAGCAAGGATGACAAATGTGAGTGTTCACACTACATGAGTATAAGTATACTGAGTGCACATGGTAAGTAATATGGGAGAACAGTGATTGAGAGGGTGAAGGCATTTATAGAGTATCAGCTTGGCAAAGAACTATGTGGTTCAGGTGTGGTAAAAGATGTGTGTATCACATGTTTGTTTTTAAGAATGTATGTGAAAAGTACTCAGAGCGTATGTGGCATTTATCGATATGGAGAAGAGGTTTGAGCAGAGATGCCTTGTGAACGATTTTCGGGATATACGGTGCGGGAGGAAAGCTGCTGGAGGCAGTCAGAAGATTTTATTAAGGGTGTAAAGCCTGTGTACAAGTGGGAAGAGAAGAAAGTGTTTAGATCTGAATGATTGTGTGAAAGGAAGAAGTTGAGAGTAAATGTAAGTGAAAGTAATTTCCTTAGGTTTAGAAGGGTAGAGGGACAGATTAGTTGGGATGTGAGTCTGAATAGAGACTGAAGTGCTTTAGTGGGAATAGACATAGCAGCAAATGGAACCATCGAAGCAGAAGTGAATTATAGGGTAGGGGAGGGGCGAAGGTCCTGGGTGCACTGAAGAATGTGTACAAACAGAGGTCTTTATTTTGGAGGGTGAAAACGGGTATATTTGAAGGTATATTTAAACAACAATACTGTTTGGATCCGAGGCATGGGCCAAAGATGAGGAAGTGCGGAGAAAGGTAGATGTGTTGGTAATCATATGTTTGAGGACAATATGTGGTGTGAGGTTGTTTGATCGAATAAGTAATAAAAGGATAAGAGAGATGTGTGATAAAAAGAAAAAAAGCTTGGTTGAGGAAGCAGAAGAGGGTGCGCTGAAATGGTTTGGACATATGGAGAGAATGAGTGAGGACAGATTACAAAGAGGATATATGTATCAGAAGTGGAAAGAATAATGAGTGGGGAAGGGGGGAGACCAAAGTGGAGATGGAGGGTTGGCGTGAGAAAGATTATGAGTTAAAGGCATGTACAATATAAGATAATTTGGAACGGTACGGTATACAAGGCACGACGTGCTGTCAGTGGACTGAACCAGGGCATTTGAAGCGGCAGGGGTAAAGGAATGGAGGGCATGGTTGTAGAGGGGATTCCATGGCTTCGGTGCATTGCACATGACAGATAGAGGCTGAATATGAACTGATGTGGCCTTTTTCGTGTTTCCTGGCGCTACCTCGCTGACGAATGTGGTGGCGATGCTGTTTCCTGTGGGGCTGGATGGCGCAGGGAATGAATGAAGGCGAGTATGAATATGGACAAGTGCATATGTGTATATGTATGCATATATGTATATGTATGTGTATATGTATATGATGATATGTATATGTTTATGCATGTATATGCATGTGTATGTGGATGTATGTATATATGTGTGTATATGAGTGGATGGGTTTTCTTCGACTGTCACCTCGCGCTACCTTGCTGACGCGGGAAACGGCGATCAAGTATGATAATAAAATCATATATATATATATATATATATATATATATATCATCCAAGAAAAGGTAATCACCCTCATGTGTAAGGCAAGTTACTGGACAGTGAGCCGGGTGGGTCAATACTTGCCTTGATCGTCAGCGTGGAGCGCCTCCTGGAACGACGCGGATTCTTATGATGGACCGAGACGTAGAAAGACAGTTTATGTACAAGTACTCACAGTGATGATGCTGCCCAAAGGCAGGGCTGGACCCTCAGAAATTTAGAGGTACAAAGAACGAATCGTTACTTGTCGTCAGATGCTATACGTAAGACGAAGTGAGCGTGTGCTTAGTGACTGAATGCCAGCTGTCCGCGTGTAGGTGAGGCAGGAAGAAAAAATCGACAAACAAACTAGGATAAAAGAGTGAAACTTGGCAGCCACTGATATATTGGCTCACTGTGGAGCCGCTACCAACTCCTCCGACACGCAGGTAGGTTGTACCGGTAATGCTTCTCTGGTCGGTTGCTGTTCGTCACTTAGAGAGAGAGAGAGAGAGAGAGAGAGAGAGAGAGAGAGAGAGAGAGAGAGAGAGAGAGAGAGAGAGAGAGAGAGAGAGAGAGAGAGATCCAGTTGATTTTCCCATTTCTTTGCAAACGACATTCCACCTCTACCATTCTGGGCCACTTTGTCATAAACTGGTTTATACCAAGATCTTGTTATGCCTTGCATCAGGACCACTCAGTCGCCGTCACTGGTGATGTTCACAGTGTGCAATAACCTTACCGAACTATGAGAACAAAGTGAACTTGAAAATAACTAGAGTATGAACATTTGCAGGTCACAATGAACCTTATATAGTCGAAACCATTCTATCTATCCATGACGTGTTAGCGAGAGTTAGGAGATTCATACTATCTAAAATGGCTTTGATGACTATGTCCTTAAATCTATACAGCTTTACAGAATTTAAAAAGAAATGAACGATTTCTGCTGCACATGATTTACACACATATTCACATAAATCCCCTATACTAGGAACCAAAATATGATTAATATAATCCTTTGTTTCACTGAACTAAAATCATAGAACATTAAGGATGATAACCTTATGGTATACCTAACCTAACCAAACCTAACCTTATGGTATACCTAACCTAACCTAACCTAACCTTATGGTATACCTAACCTAACCTAACCTAACCTTATGGTATACCTAACCTTACCTAACCTAACCTTATGGTATACCTACCTAACCTAACCTAACCTTATGGTATACCTAACCTAACCTAACCTAACCTTATGGTATACCTAACCTAACCTAACCTAACCTTATGGTATACCTAACCTAACCTAACCTAACCTTATGGTATACCTAACCTAACCTAACCTTATGGTATACCTAACCTAACCTAACCTAACCTAACCTTATGGTATACCTAACCTAACCTAACCTAACCTTATGGTATACCTAACCTAACCTAACCTAACCTTATGGTATACCTAACCTAACCTAACCTTATGGTATACCTAACCTAACCTAACCTAACCTAACCTTATGGTATACCTAACCTAACCTAACCTAACCTTATGGTATACCTAACCTAAGCTAACGTAACCTAACCTTATAGTATACCTAAACACAGAGGAAGGAAATAATGGATGACTTGCTGCATCGCTACGTGCTTGGTCGCGTGGGCACGAGGCTCCCCAGGGCTGACAGCTTCTTCACCAATACTTCCAATTCCTGAGCCTCTCACTACCTCATCACACCTTCCTAGTGTTTAGTCCAGCATTTTCATATTCCTTTACACCACTGTGATCGGCACGTACTCCTTCGTTTTACTCCATTCATTCCGTTTCCCTGCAGCCACTCATGCCCTACTTCTGTAGCAGCAGGCCCTCACTACCCAACCCTCCGCTTACGTTACCTTATTTCCCGGTCTTATGATTGATCATGTCACCCGGAATTAATGACCATGTCTAAGATAGGGATTGTGTCCCAGTGATGGAAAATAATGAGAATGTCAGACCTGACTGTTATAAGAAGACTGATGGGTCTTGCTGTCCTCGGACTGACCTGTCTCGAGGTGAGGGGTAGGGATGCGGGTAATGCAACAATGAGGATCAGTTAACCACGAATATCTCTGACCAACCTGTGGAGATCGGCCTCACCTGGTGGATGCCCTGCTCTCGTGACTGCAGCAGCGTCGCTGTTTAACCTTATGTTCAACAGACTGACGCAAGTAAGGGTGACGCGTGGTTTGATTCTTGGCGTCCCCCGCAAAAAAAGTTGAACAAATAGAAGGGAAAACGAGGGGAGGAAGGGAAGTAATGATACGTATTAAGGGAACGAGGTGAAGAGAGGGATGTGATAAAGATAACGAGAATACCCGGTGGGTGCAGAGGGAAGGAAATGATGATATAAAGGGGCGGCGTGGAGGGAGAGGGGTGAGGGAGAGCAGGACACGAGGTAGGGGGCAATGTTTGTGAAGGAGGAGTGGGAACGGCAGGAGGATGAGGTGGGAAGGATAACTTGGCTGATAGTGGGACTTGGTGGAGAGGGACCAAGCTGGAGTGAATGAGGAGGAGATGGGGAGACAGATCATTCAGACGATGGGACCCGGAGGTGCAGGAAAGGACTTGAAGGAGGAAGGATGGGTATCAGGGATTGGAGTGGGAGAAGGACAAAATGAGGCAGGGTTTGGGTGAGAAGGCTTGCTGGAAAGAGAGGTAAGAAAAAACTAGAGGCTCCAGAAACGGCTCTGTATGGATTCAGTCTCGAGCGAGGGGCTCATCTGCCTCACATAACACAAGAGGATTAAATCCTCCTCCACCACTTTTAAGAAGTGGAAGCCATTTATGTGTCCGCTCTCCCCGGCTTCCTCCAGTACACACACTGAAAACTGCCATTCCCTCCACTCTATACAGGCGCTCACTTTAACCAAGTTGGAAATATAATTTTCCTCGGCCTGTACCACATGAAAATTAAAGTCGCTGATACTATTTTGTAGTGATTCCGTGTTATCTTATTTCATTTTTTTCACACAAATATAAAAATTTTTTCTTTGAAACGAAGTAATCAATTCTTGTTTATCACTCATTCGCGTGCGAGTATTACACTAAGTGTGTGCGTGTGTATGTGATTATTTTTTTTGTATGTGTGTGACAACTATTTATGATTAGTAACTGTGTTACGGGAAGAGAGTTTTAAATTCCTGTTGTTGTATCTTTTAAGCAACAGATAGATATATGTATGTATGTATGTATGTATGTATCATCACACTTAATCGCCATCTCCCGCGTTAGCAAGGTAGCGCAAGGAAACAGAAAAGGAATGGCCCAACCCACCCACGTACAACTATACATATATACATAAACGCCCGAACATGCACGCATACATACATATACGTTTCAGCGTATACATACATATACTGTACATACACAGACATATACATATACACACATATACATATTCATACTTCCTTCCTTCATCCATTTCCGTCGCCACCCCGCCACGTGCTGTCAATGGATGTGAGGCGTCTGGGGTAAACCATGAAAGTTTTGTGGGGCCTGGATGTGGAAAAGGAGCTGTGGTTTCGGTGCTTTATACATGAGAGCAAGAGACTGAGTGTGAACGGATGTAGCCTTTGTTGTCTTTTCCTGGCACTACCTCGCGCGTGTGCGGTTGGAGGGGGCGTCATTGCATTTGTGGCGGGGTGGCGACGGGAATGAATAAAGGCAGCAAGTATGAATTATGTACATGTGTATATATGTATATGTCTGTGTATGTATATATATGTATACGTTGAAATGTATAGGTACGTATGTATGCGTGTGTGGACATGTATGTATATGCCAGTGTATGTGGGTGGGTTGGGCTATTCTTTCGTCTGTTTCCTTTCGCTACCTCGCTAACGCAGGAGACAGCAACAGAGTATTATATATATATATATATATATATATATATATATATATATATATATATATATATATATATATATATATATATATATGAGTGATGTGTGGAAATAAAAAGAGTGTGGTTGAGAGAGCAGAAGAGGGTGTTTTGAAATGGTTTGGGCACATGGAGAGAATGAGTGAAGAAAGATTGACCAAGAGGATATATGTGTCGGAGGTGGAGGGAACGAGGAGAAGTGGGAGACCACATTGGAGGTGGAAAGATGGAGTGAAAAAGATTTTGAGTCATCGGGGCCTGAACATGCAGGAGGGTGAAAGGCGGGCAAGGAATAGAGTGAATTGGATCGATGTGGTATACCAGGGTTGACGTGCTGTCAGTGGATTCAATCAGGGCATGTGAAGCGTCTGGGGTAAACCATGGAAAGTTGCGTGGGGCCTGGATGTGGAAAGGGAGCTGTGGTTTCGGGCATTATTGCATGTCAGCTAGAGACTGAGTGTGAACGAATGGGGCCTTTGTTGTCTTTTCCTAGCGCTACCTCGCACACATGAGGGGGGAAGGGGATGGTATTCCATGTGTGGCGAGGTGGCGATGGGAATGAATAAAGGCAGACAGTGTGAATTGTGTGCACGGGTATATATCTATGTGTCTCTGTGTGTATATATATGTGTACATTGTGATGTATAGGTATGTATATTTGCGTGTGTGGACGTGTATGTATATACATGTGTATGGGGGTGGGTTGGGCCATTTCTTTCGTCTGTTTCCTTGCGCTACCTCGCAAACGCGGGAGACAGCGACAAAGCAAAATAGATAATAAATAAATATATATATATATATATATATATATATATATATATATATATATATATATATTAGGTACAGTAGGGTTGAGGGTCAAGTCAATTGGGAGGTAAGTTTGAATGGAGAAAAACTGGAGGAAGTAAAGTGTTTTAGATATCTGGGAGTGGATCTGGCAGCGGATGGAACCATGGAAGCGGAAGTGAATCATAGGGTGGGGGAGGGGGCAAAAATTCTGGGAGCCTTGAAGAATGTTTGGAAGTCGAGAACATTATCTCGGAAAGCAAAAATGGCTATGTTTGAAGGGATAGTGGTTCCAACGATGTTGTATGGTTGCGAGGCGTGGGCTATGGATAGAGTTGTGCGCAGGAGGGTGGATGTGCTGGAAATGAGATGTTTGAGGACAATATGTGGTGTGAGGTGGTTTGATCGAGTAAGTAATAGTAGGGTAAGAGAGATATGTGGTAATAGGAAGAGTGTGGTTGAGAGAGCAGAGGAGGGTGTATTGAAATGGTTTGGTCACGTGGAGAGAATAAATGAGGAAAGATTGACCAAGAGGATATATGCGTCAGAGATGGAGGGAACGAGGAGAAGTGGGAGACCAAATTAAAGGTGGAAAGATGGAGTGAAAAAGATTTTGAGTGATTGGGGCCTGAACATGCAGGAGGGTGAAAGGCGTGCAAGGAATAGAGTGAATTGGAACGATGTGGTATACCGTGGTCGACGTGCTGTCAATGGATTGAACCAAGGCATGTCAAGCGTCTGGGGTAAACCATGGAAAGTTGTGTGAGGCCTGGATGTGCAAAGGGAGCTGTGGTTTCGGTGCATTATTACATGACAGCTAGAGACTGGGTGTGAACGAATGGGGCCTTTGTTGTCTTTTCCTAGCGCTACCCCGCACACATGAGGGGGTAGGGGGTTGTTATTCCATGTGTGGCGAGGTGGCGATGGGAATGAATAAAGGCAAACAGTATGAATTATGTACATGTGTATATATGTATATGTCTGTGAGTGTATATATATGTGTATATTGAGATGTATAGGTATGTATATTTGCGCGTGTGGACGTGTATGTATATACATGTGTATGTGGGTGGGTTGGGCCATTTCTTTTGTCTGTTTCCTTGCGCTGCCTCGCTAACGCGGGAGATAGCGACAAAGCAAAATAAATGATAAATAAATATATATATATATATATATATATATATATATATATATATATATATATATATATATATATATATGCTTTGAAGAATGTATGTGAGAAATACTTAGAAAAGCAAATGGATTTGTATGAAGCATTTATGGATCTGGAGAAGGCATATGACGGAACTGATAATGCTCTGTGGAAGGTATTAAGAATATAGGTGTGGGAGGCAAGTTGTTAGAAGCAGTGAAAAGCTTTTATCGAGGATGTAAGGCATGTGTTCGAATAGGAAGAGAGAAAAATGATTGGTTCTCAGTGAAAGTTGGTTTGCGGCAGGGGTGCGTGATGTCTCCATGGTTGTTTAATTTGTTTATGGATAGGGTTGTTAGGGAGTTGAATGCAAGAGCTTTGGAAAGAGGGGTAAGTATGCAGTCTGTTGTGGATGAGAGAGCTTGGGAAGTGAGTCAGTTGTTCGCTGATGATACAGCGCTGGTGGTTGATTCGGGTGAAAAACTGCAGAAGTTGGTGACTGAGTTTGGTAAAGTGTGTGAAAGAGAAAGTGAGAGAAAGTGTGAATAAGAGCTAAGGTATATCCAGGTTACAAATTGGGGGTGGGGGACAAGACATTGAGAGACAAGTTTGAATGGAAGGAAAAAACTGGAGGAATTTAAGTGTTTTTTGATACTGGGAGTGGATTTGGGGAGCGGGTGGAACCTGGAAGGGAAGTGAATCATAGGTGGGGGGGGGGGGCTTAAAGTTCTGGGAGCGTTGAAAAAAATGGGTGGAAAGTCAAGAAACGTTATCTTAGAAAGCAAAAAGGGGTTGTTTGAAGGGATAGTGGTTCCAGCAATGCTATATGGTTGCGAGACCAACCCCCCCATACACATGTATAATACCGCCAACACGCAAATATACATCCCCTATCATCTCAATGTACCATATTATACACCACAAAAAAATACAAAATATCCATGTACATATTTCATACTTTCTTTATTTTTCCCTCCCCCCTCGCCACATGGAATAACACCCCCCCCCTCAGTGTGCGAGTTAGGTTGGAAAAACAAAGGCCCCATTCTTTCCACTAGTCTCTAGTTCTGTAAAATGCCCCAAAAAAACCCAGCCCCCCTTTCCCACACCCGGGGCCCCCCCCCTTTGCAGGGTTTTTACCCCAGACGCTTCACATCCCCTGTTCAATCCATTGAAAAACCGTCCCCCCGATACCAATGCCCAATTACTCTTTTCCTTGCCCCCTTTCCCCCCTCCTGATTTCGGGCCCCCGTCACTCAAAATCTTTTTCACTCCATCTTTCCCCCTCAATTTGGTCTCCCACTTCTCCTGTTCCTCCCCTTTTGACAATAAACCCTCTTGGTCAACTTTCCCATCATTCTCTCCATTGCCAAACCATTTAAAAACCCTTTTGCTCTCTAAACCCACACTTTTTTTTTCCACACTCTCTCTCCCTTACGTTACTTACTCGATCAAACCACCTCACACCCAATTTCCTCAACTCTCATTTCCAGCACATCCCCCTCCTGCGCACAACTCTATCCATAGCCCAGCCTCGCAACCATACAACATTGTTGGAACCACTATTCCTTCAACATACCCCTTTTTGCTTTCCGAGTTTAAAGTTCTCGACTTTCCACACATTCTTCAAGGCTCCCAGAATTTTCGCCCCCTCCCCACCCTATGATTCATTTCGCTTCCATGGTTCCATCCGGTGCCAGATCCACTCCAGATATCTAAAACACTTTACTTCCTCCAGTTTTTCTCCATTCAAACTTACCTCCCAATTGACTTGACCTCAACCCTAATGTACCTAATAACCTTGCTCTTATTCACATTACTCTTAACTTTCTTCTTTCACCCCACTTTACCAAACTCAGTCACCAGGGTTCTGCAGTTTCTACATGAATCAGCCACCCGCGCTGTATCATCAGCGAACAACAACCCGATCACTTCCCAAGCTCTCTCATCCACAACGACTTATACTTGCCCCTCTTTCCAAAACTCTTGAATTACCTCCTAACAACCCCATCCATAAACAAATTAAACAACCATGGAGACTCACACACCCTGCCGCAAACCTACATTCACTGAGAACCAATCACTTTCCTTTCTCTTCCTACAGTACACATGCCTTACATCCTCGATTTTAAAAACTTTTCACTGCTTCTAACAACTTGCCCCCCCACCTTTTTATTTTAAAACTTCCACAGAGCATTCTCTATCAACTTTATCAATGCCTTCTCCAGATCCATAAATGCTAATACAAATCCATTTGCTTTTCTAAGTATTTCTCACATACATTCTTCAAGAGAACACCTGATCCACAAAATTCTCTAAACCCCTTCTGATCACCACTGCTCTTCCCCAATCTGATGCTCTGTACATGCCTTCACCCTCTCAATCAATACCCCCCCATAAAAATTTACCGGAATACTAAAAAAAATTATACCTCTGTAATTTGACCCACCACTCTTTTTCCCCTTTGCCTTTGTACAATGGACCATGCAAGCATTCCCCCAATCCTCAGGCACCTCCCCAAAGAATCATACATACTTTAAAAATAACCTTACCAACCAGTCAAAAATACAGTCCCCCCCTTTTTTTAAATAAATTCCATTTAATTCCCACCCAAAAATTTCCCTTTCCCGGCTTTCATCTTCCGAAAGTTTTTAACTACCTCTTCTTTTTTTCCCAAAAATCTTTTTCCCCAAAAACCCTCTCATTTGCCCCACCACCCGACCAAAAAAACCCAATCTCCCACTCTATCATCAAACACATTAACAAACCTTCAAAATCCCTCACCCCATTTCCCCACATCACCACTATTTTTAAACCCCTTTCCCCATTTGCCCCCTTCACTGAAGTTCCCATTTGCTCCCTTGTCTTACGCACTTTATTTACCCCCTTTCCCCAGAACTTCTTTTTATTCCCCCGAAATTCAATGTTACTCTCTCACCCCAACTCTCATTTGCCCTTTTTTTCACCTCTTCCCCTTTCTCTTGACCTCCTGCCTTTTTTTTTAAAAACCCTCCCCCACTAAATTTGTTTTTTTCCCCTGAAAAAATTTCTTTCCAAATGCCTCTCTCTTCTCTTTCACAAAATAATCTTACTTCTTCATCCCACCCTAATACCTTTTCTAATCAACCCCTCCCACGCTTCTCATGCCAAAAGCTTATTTTGGGGAAATCCTTTCCTTTCTTCCCCTAAATACCCCTTTTCCCCCCCCCTCCCTTACCTCCTTTGTTCTCCCCTTTTTTCCCATTCTTTTACTCAGTCTCCCCTGGTACTTCCTCACACAAGTCTCCTTTACAAGCTCACTTACTCTCACCACTCTCTTCCCCCCAACATTCCTCTTCTTTTCTGAAAACCCCCAAAAAATTTCACCTCGTTTCCAAAAAATAGTGATAGACACCCCTCCATTTGGCACCTCTAAAGCACTTTTAACATAAAAAAGCCTTTCTCTCGTGCGTCTTTTAAATTAAAACCGAAAATCTTTTAATCCCCTTCGGGGCCATCTCTCCTACTTTGCATACGATACTTTGTATATTCGCTTTTTGAACCAGGTATTTCCAATCACCAGCCCTTTTTTTTCAGCACAAAAAATCAAAAGCTCTTTACCTTTTTCCTTTAAAAACATTTAAAACCACTCCATGTATCCCAAAATTTACCCCCTAAAACTGCCAAAATTACTCCCCTTTTTCCCCTTTTCAAATCCCCCATCACAAAGAGGGGTAAGAGGTGTGTGGTAAAAAAAAGGTGTGGTTGAGAGAGCAGAAGAGGGTGTTTTGAAATGTTTTGGTCAATTGGAGAGAATGAGTGAGGAAAGATTGACAAAGAGGATAAAATTTTGTCAAAAGGTGGGGGGAAACGAGAAGTAGGAGACAAATTAGAGGTGGAAGGATGGACTGAAAAAGATTTTGAGTGATCGGGTCCGAACATGCTGGAGGGTGAAAGGCGCGAAAGGAATAGAGTGAATTGGAACGATGTATTATACAGAGTCGACTGATGACAATGGATTAAACCCAGGGCATGTAAGGGCGGTCTGGGGTAAACCATGGAAAGTTTTTTTTGGGGCCTGGATGTAAAAAAGGGCTGTGGTTTCGGTGTTATACATGCCAGCTAGGGGAATGAGTGGGGAAACGAATGTGGCCTTTGTTTTTTTTTCCCTTTTAGCGCTACCTTGCGCATGGAGGGGGAGGGGGGGGGTTATCATTTCATGTGTGGCAGGGGGGGGCGCGGGGAATGAATAAGGGCAGCAAGGGATGAATTTGTAATGTTTTATATATGTATATGCCTGGGTTTATATTTTATTAAAAACGTTTAATTTATATATGGGATAAGTGGGGTGTGTGGACGTGTATGTATATACATTGTTGGGGGGGTTTGGGGTTTGGGGCCCTTCTTTCGTTTGTTTCCTTTTCGCTTAAATTTGCTAACCGGGGAGACATCGACAAAGTATATAAATGAAAAATAGATATTTTAAGATGAAGAAGTAAGAGTTATTAGTGAAAGAGAGAGAGAGGCATTTTGGACGATTTTGGCAGGGAAAAAAAAAAAAAAAAATGCAATTTCAGTGGGAATGTTATAAAGAAAAGAGACAGCAGGAGGTCAAGGTGAGAAAGGTGCAAAAAGGTGAAAAAAGAGGGGCAAATGAGAGTTGGGGTGAGAGAGTATCAATTTAAAATTTTTAGGGGGAATAAAAAGATGTTCTGGAAGGAGGTAAATAAAAGTGCGTTAAGGACAAGGGAGAAAATGGGAACTTCAGTGGAAGGGCGCAAATGGGGAGGTGGGATAACAGTAGTGGTGATGTGAAGGAGATGGATGATGAGTATTTTTTAAGGTTTGGTGAATGTGTGTGTGATGATAGAGTGGCAGATATAGGTGTTGTTGGTCAGGGGTGGTGTGCACGTGAGAGGGTTTGGGGGAAAATGATTTGGTAAAACAGAGAGAGGTAGGTGAAAGCTTTGCGGAAGATGGAAAGGCCGGCTAGCGTCAGGTTTGGCATGGTATTTGCAGTGGGGAAATTTTTTAAAAAAGGGGGTGACTGTTTGTTGACGGGTTGGTTAAGGTTATATAATGTATGTATGACTCATAGGTTGAGGTGCCTTGAGGATGGGCGGAGAATGGTGCATAGTGCCATTGTACAAAGGCAAATGGGGATAAGAGTCCCCCCCCTAGTGCTTCAAATTACGAGAGGTAATAAGTTTGTTGGGTATTCCTGGTAAATTATATGGGAGGGTATTGATTGAGAGGGTGAAGGCATGTACAGAGCATCAGATTGGGGGAAAAGGGAGTGTGGTTTAGAGGGGGCAGAGGATGTGTGGATCAGGTGGTTTGCTTTGAAGAATGTATTTTGAGAAATACTTTGAAAAACAAAGGATTTTTGTATGAAACATTTTTTGGATCTGGAGAAAGGGATATGTAGGGTTGATAGGGATGCTTTGTGGAAGGTAATTAAGAATTTATGGCTTGTGGGGAGGCAGTTGTTCTAGAAGCAGTGAAAAGCTTTTTTTTCGCTTTTTTATCGAGGATGTAAGGCATGTGTACGGTAGGAAAGGGGAAAAAATTGGCCGGGAAGGGGTTTTCGGAGGGGTGGGTGTCCCATGGTTTTTAATTTGTTTATGGATGGGGGGTTTTTAGGGAGGGGGAAAAGCAAAAAGGTTTTTGGAAAAAGGGGAAAATATGAAATTTTGTTGGGGATGAGAGAGCTTGGGAAGTGAGTCAGTTGTTGTTCGCTGGGTGATACAGCGCTGGTGGTGGTTTTATGTGAGAAACTGCAGAAGCTGAGTTGACTGAGTTTGGGTTTTAAAATGTGGGAAAAAGAAAGTTAAGAGTAAAAATGTGATTATGAGCATAGGTTATTTGGTTACTAGTAGGGTTGAGGGTCAAAAATCAATTGGGGGGAAGTTTGGGAAAGGAGAAAAACTGGAGGAAGTAAAGTGTTTTAGATATCTGGGAGTGGATCTGGCAGCGGATGGAACCATGGAAGCGGAAGTGAATCATATGGGTGGGGAGGGGGCAAAAATTCTGGGAGCCTTGAAGAATGTTTGGAAGTCGAGAACATTATCTCGGAAAGCAAAAATGGCTATGTTTGAAGGATAGTGGTTCCAACGATGTTGTATGGTTGCGAGGCGTGGGCTATGGATAGAGTTGTGCGCAGGAGGGTGGATGTGCTGGAAATGAGATGTTTGAGGACAATATGTGGTGTGAGGTGGTTTGATCGAGTAAGTAATAGTAAGGGTAAGAGAGATATGTGGTAATAGAAGAGTGTGGTTGAGAGAGCAGAGGAGGGTGTATTGAAATGGTTTGGTCACGTGGAGAGAATAATTGAGGAAAGATTGACCAAGAGGATATATGCGTCAGAGATGGAGGGAACGAGGAGAAGTGGGAGACCAAATTGAAGGTGGAAAGATGGAGTGAAAAAGATTTTGAGTGATTCGGGGCCTGAACATGCAGGAGGGTGAAAGGCGTGCAAGGAATAGAGTGAATTGGAACGATGTGGTATACCGTGGTCGACGTGCTGTCAATGGATTGAACCAAGGCATGTCAAGCGTCTGGGGTAAACCATGGAAAGTTGTGTGAGGCCTGGATGTGCAAAGGAGCTGTGGTTTCGGTGCATTATTACATGACAGCTAGAGACTGGGTGTGAACGAATGGGGCCTTTGTTGTCTTTTCCTAGCGCTACCCGCACACATGAGGGGGTAGGGGGTTGTTATTCCATGTGTGGCGAGGTGGCGATGGAATGAATAAAGGCAAACAGTATGAATTATGTACATGTGTATATATGTATATGTCTGTGAGTGTATATATATGTGTATATTGAGATGTATAGGTATGTATATTTGCGCGTGTGGACGTGTATGTATATACATGTGTATGTGGGTGGGTTGGGCCATTTCTTTTGTCTGTTTCCTTGCGCTGCCCGCTAAACGCGGGAGATAGCGACAAAGCAAAATAAATGATAAATAATATATATATATATATATTATATATATATATATATATATATATATATATATATATATATATATATATGCTTTGAAGAATGTATGTGAGAAATACTTAGAAAAGCAAATGGATTTGTATGAAGCATTTATGGATCTGGAGAAGGCATATGACGGAACTGATAATGCTCTGTGGAAGGTATTAAGAATATAGGTGTGGGAGGCAAGTTGTTAGAAGCAGTGAAAAGCTTTTATCGAGGATGTAAGGCATGTGTTCGAATAGGAAGAGAGAAAAATGATTGGTTCTCAGTGAAAGTTGGTTTGCGGCAGGGGTGCGTGATGTCTCCATGGTTGTTTAATTTGTTTATGGATAGGGTTGTTAGGGAGTTGAATGCAAGAGCTTTGGAAAGAGGGGTAAGTATGCAGTCTGTTGTGGATGAGAGAGCTTGGGAAGTGAGTCAGTTGTTCGCTGATGATACAGCGCTGGTGGTTGATTCGGGTGAAAAACTGCAGAAGTTGGTGACTGAGTTTGGTAAAGTGTGTGAAAGAAGAAAGCTGAGAGAAAGTGTGAATAAGAGCAAAGGTTATCAGGTACAATAGGGTTGGGGGACAAGACCATTGAGAGACAAGTTTGAATGGAGAAAAACTGGAGGAAGTGAAGTGTTTTAGATAGCTGGGAGTGGATTTGGCAGCGGGTGGGACCATGGAAGAGGAAGTGAATCATAGAGTGGGGGGGGGGGCTAAAGTTCTGGGAGCGTTGAAAAATGTGTGGAAGTCAAGAACGTTATCTTAGAAAGCAAAAAGGGGTATGTTTGAAGGGATAGTGGTTCCAGCAATGCTATATGGTTGCGAGACGTGGGCTATAGATAGAGTTGTGTGGAGGAGGGTGGATGTGCTGGAAATGAGATGTTTAAGGATAATATGTGGTGTGAGGTGGTTTGATCGAGTAAGTAATAATAGGGTAAGAGAGATTTATTTTTTTATCTATTTATTTATATTGCTTTGTCGCTGTCTCCCGCGTTAGCGAGGTAGCGCAAGGAAACAGACGAAAGAATGGCCCAACCCGCCCACATACACATGTATATACATACATGTCCACACACGCACAATATACATACCTATGCATCTCAATGTACACATATATATACACACACACACAAATACATATATACACATGTACATAATTCATACTGTCTGCCTTTATTTGTTCCCGTCGCCACCTCGTCACACATGGAATAACATCCCCCTCCCCCCCTCATGTGTGCGAGTTAGCGTTAGGAAAAACACCAAAGGCCCCATTCGTTCACACTCAGTCTCTAGCTATCATGTAATAATGCACCGAAACCACAGCTCCCTTTCCACATCCAGGCCCCACACACTTTGCATGGTTTACCCCAGACGCTTCACATGCCCTGGTTCAATCCATTGACAGCACGTCGATCCCCGTATACCATATCGTTCCAATTCACTCTATTCCTTGCACGCCTTTCACCCTCCTGCATATTCAGGTCCCGATCACTCAAAATCTTTTTCACTCCATCTTTCCACCTCCAATTTGGTCTCCCACTTCTCCTCGTTCCCTCCACCTTTGACACATAAATCCTCTTGGTCAATCTTTCCCCACTCATTCTCTGCATTTGACCAAACCATTTCAAAACACCCTCTTCTGCTCTCTCAACCACACTCTTTTTATTTCCACACATCTCTCTCACCCTTACAGTACTTACTCGATCAAACCACCTCACACCACATATTGTCCTCAGACATCTCATTTCTAGCACATCCACCCTCCTGCGCACAACTCTATCCATAGCCCATGCCTCGCAACCATACAACATTGTTGGAACCACTATTCCTTCAAACATACCCATTTTTGCTTTCCGAGATAATGTTCTCGACTTCCACACATTCTTCAAGGCTCCCAGAATTTTCGCCCCCCTCCCCCACCCTATGATTCACTTTCGCTTCCATGGTTCCATCCGTTGCCAGATCCACTCCCAGATATCTAAAACACTTTACTTCCTCCAGTTTTTCTCCATTCAAACTTACCTCCCAGTTGACTTGACCCTCAACCCTATTGTACCTAATAACCTTGCTCTTATTCACAGTTACTCTTAACTTTCTTCTTTCACACACTTTACCAAACTCAGTCACCAGCTTCTGCAGTTTCTTACATGAATCAGCCACCAGCGCTGTATCATCAGCGAACAACAACTGACTCACTTCCCAAGCTCTCTCATCCACAACAGACTTCATACTTGCCCCTCTTTCCAAAACTCTTGCATTCACCTCCCTAACAACCCCATCCATAAACAAATCAAACAACCATGGAGACATCACACACCCCTGCCGCAAACCTACATTCACTGAGAACCAATCACTTTCCTCTCTTCCTACACGTACACATGCCTTATATCCTCGATAAAAACTTTTCACTGCTTCTAACAACTTGCCTCCCACACCATATATTCTTAAAACCTTCCACAGAGCATCTCTATCAACTCTATCATATGCCTTCTTCAGATCCATAAATGCTACATACAAATCCATTTGCTTTTCTAAGTATTTCTCGCATACATTCTTCAAAAGCAAACACCTGATCCACACATCCTCTACCACTTCTGAAACCACACTGCTCTTCCCCAATCTGATGCTCTGTACATGCCTTCACCCTCTCAATCAATACCCTCCCATATAATTTACCAGGAATACTCAAGAAACTTATATCTCTGTAATTTGAGCACTCACTCTTATCCCCTTTGCCTTTGTACAATGGCACCATGCAAGCATTCCGCCAATCCTCAGGCACCTCACCATGAATCATACATACATTAAATAACCTTACCAACCAGTCAACAATACAGTCACCCCCTTTTTAAATAAATTCCACTGTAATACCATCCAAATATGCTGCTTTGCCGGCTTTCATCTTCCGTAAAGCTTTTACTACCTCTTCTCTGTTTACCAAATCATTTTCCCAAACCCTCTCACTTTGCACACCACCTCGACCAAGACACCCCACATCTGCCACTCTATCATCAAACACATTCAACAAACCTTCAAAATACTCACTCCATCTTCTCACATCACCACTACTTGTTATCACCTCCCCATTAGCCCCCTTCACTGAAGTTCCCATTTGCTCCCCTTGTCTTACGCACTTTATTTACCTCCTTCCAGAACATCTTTTTATTCTCCCTGAAATTCAATGATACTCTCTCACCCCAACTCTCATTTGCCCTCTTTTTCACCTCTTCGCCTTTCTCTTGACCTCCTGCCTCTTTCTTTTATACCTCTCCCACTCATTTGCATTTTTTCCCTGCAAAAATCGTTCAAATGCCTCTCTCTTCTCTTTCACTAATAATCTTACTTCTTCATCCCACCACTCACTACCTTTTCTAATCAACCCACCTCCCACGCTTCTCATGCCACAAGCATATTTTGCGCAATCCATCACTTCTTCCCTAAATACATCCCATTCCTCCCCCACTCCCCTTACCTCCTTTGTTCTCACCTTTTTCCATTCTGTACTCAGTCTCTCCTGGTACTTCCTCACACAAGTCTCCTTTACAAGCTCACTTACTCTCACCACTCTCTTCACCCCAACATTCTCTCTTCTTTTCTGAAAACCCCCACAAATCTTCACCTCGCTTCCACAAGATAGTGATCAGACATCCCTCCAGTTGCACCTCTCAGCACATTAACATCCAAAAGTCTTTCTCTCGTGCGTCTATTAATTAACACGTAATCTTATAATGCTCTCTGGCCATCTCTCCTACTTGCATACGTATACTTATGTATATCTCGCTTTTTGAACCAGGTATTTCCAATCACCAGTCCTTTTTCAGCACATAAATCTACAAGCTCTTTACCATTTCCATTTACAACACTGAACACTCCATGTATACCAATTATTCCCTCAACTGCCACATTACTCACCTTTGCATTCAAATCACCCATCACTAAGAGAGTAAGAGAGATGTGTGGTAATAAAAAGAGTGTGGTTGAGAGAGCAGAAGAGGGTGTTTTGAAATGTTTTGGTCACATGGAGAGAATGAGTGAGGAAAGATTGACAAAGAGGATATATGTGTCAGAGGTGGAGGGAACGAGAAGTAGGAGACCAAATTAGAGGTGGAAGGATGGACTGAAAAAGATTTTGAGTGATCGGGTCCTGAACATGCTGGAGGGTGAAAGGCGCGCAAGGAATAGAGTGAATTGGAACGATGTATTATACCAGAGTCGACGTGCTGACAATGGATTGAACCAGGGCATGTCAAGCGTCAGGGGTAAACCATGGAAAGTTTTGTGGGGCCTGGATGTGGAAAGGGTGCTGTGGTTTCGGTGCATTATACATGCCAGCTAGAGACTGAGTGAGAACGAATGTGGCCTTTGTTGTCTTTTCCTAGCGCTACCTTGCGCACATGAGAGGGGGAGGGGGTTATCATTTCATGTGTGGCAGGGTGGCGACGAGAATGAATAAGGGCAGCAAGTATGAATCATGTATATGTGTATATATGTATATGCCTGTGTGTGTATATATATGTATACGTTGAGATTTATAGGTATGTATATGTGCGTGTGTGGACGTGTATGTATATACATGTGGGTGGGTTGGGCCATTCTTTCGTCTGTTTCCTTGCGCTAATTCGCTAACGCGGGAGACATCGACAAAGTATGATAAATGAAAAATAGATATATAAGATGAAGAAGTAAGAGTATTTTGAAGGTTTGTTGAATGTGTTTGATGATAGAGTGGCAGATATAGGGTGTTTTGGTCGAGGTGGTGTGCAAAGTGAGAGGGTTGGGGGAAAATGATTTGGTAAACAGAGAAGAGGTAGTGAAAGCTTTGCGGAAGATGAAAGCCGGCAAGGCTCAGGTTTGGATGGTATTGCAGTGGAATTTATTAAAAAAGGGGGTGACTGTATTGTTGACTGGTTGGTAAGGTTATTTAATGTATGTATGACTCATGGTGAGGTGCCTGAGGATTGGCGGAATGCGTGCATAGTGCCATTGTACAAAGGCAAAGGGGATAAGAGTGAGTGCTCAAATTACAGAGGTATAAGTTTGTTGAGTATTCCTGGTAAATTATATGGGAGGGTATTGATTGAGAGGGTGAAGGCATGTACAGAGCATCAGATTGGGGAAGAGCAGTGTGGTTTCAGAAGTGGCAGAGGATGTGTGGATCAGGTGTTTGCTTTGAAGAATGTATGTGAGAAATACTTAGAAAAGCAAATGGATTTGTATGTAGCATTTATGGATCTGGAGAAGGCATATGATAGAGTTGATAGAGATGCTCTGTGGAAGGTATTAAGAATATATGGTGTGGGAGGAAAGTTGTTAGAAGCAGTGAAAAGCTTTTATCGAGGATGTAAGGCATGTGTACGTGTAGGAAGAGAGGAAGTGATTGGTTCTCGGTGAATGTAGGTTTGCGGCAGGGGTGTGTGATGTCTCCATGGTTGTTTAATTTGTTTATGGATGGGGTTGTTAGGGAGGTGAAATGCAAGAGTTTTGGAAAGAGGGGCAAGTATGAAGTCTGTTGTGGATGAGAGAGCTTGGGAAGTGAGTCAGTTGTTGTTCGCTGATGATACAGCGCTGGTGGCTGATTCGGGTGAGAAACTGCAGAAGTTGGTGACTGAGTTTGGTAAAGTGTGTGAAAGAAAAAAGCTGAGAGTAAATGTGAATAATCAAGGTTATTAGGTACAGTAGGGTTGAGGGACAAGTCAATTGGGAGGTAAGTTTGAATGGAGAAAAACTGGAGGAAGTGAAGTGTTTTAGATATCTGGGAGTGGATTTGGCAGCGGATGGAACCATGGAAGCGCAAGTGAATCATAGGGTGAGGGAGGGAGGGGTTAAAGTTCTGGGAGCGTTGAAAAATGTGTGGAAGTCGAGAACTTTATCTTGGAAAGCAAAAATGGGTATGTTTGAAGGAATAATGGTTCCAACAATGTTATATGGTTGCGAGACGTGGGCTATAGATAGAGTTGTGCGGAGGAGGGTGGATGTGCTGGAAATGAGATGTTTGAGGATAGTATGTGGTGTGGGGTGGTTTGATCGAGTAAGTAATGAAAGGGTAAGAGGGATGTGTGGTAATACAATGGATTGAACCAGGGCATGTGAAGCGTCTGGAGTAAACCATGGAAAGTTTTGTGGGGCCTGGATGTGGAAAGGGAGCTGTGGTTTCGGTGCATTATACATGCCCGCTAGAGACTGAGTGTGAACGAATGTGGCCTTTGTTGTCTTTTCCTAGCGCTACCTCGCGCACATGCGGGGGTGGGGGGGGTTGTCATTTCATGTGTGGCAGGGTGGCGACGGGAATGAATAAGGGCGGCAAGAATGAATTATGTACATGTGTATATATGAATATGTCTGTGTGTGTATATATATATGTATACGTTGAGATGTATAGGTATGTATATGTGCGTGTGTGGACGTGGATGTATATACATGTGTATGTGGGTGGGTTGGGCCATTCTTTCGTCTGTTTCCTTGCGCTACTTCGCTAACGCGGAAGACAGCGACAAAGTATAACAGATAGAAAATAGATATATAAGAGTAGTAAAGGATGTGTTGATCAGGTGTTTGCTCTGAAGAATGTATGTGAATAATACTTCTAAAAACAGATGGATTTGTATGTGGCAATTATGGATCTGTAGAAGGCATATGATAGGGTTGATAGGGATGCTTTGTGGAAGGTAATAAGAATATATGGTATGGAAGGTATTCGTAGGAATATTCAACAAACTTATGCCTCTGTAGTTAGAATACTCACCTTTTTTTCTTATCTGCCTTTATACAATGGCACTATGCATGCATTCTGCCCATCCTCAGGAACTTCACCATGATCCACACATACAGTGAATATCCTTACCAACCAATCAACAACACAGTCACCCCCTTACTTAATCAATTTTACTACAATACCATCCAAACCCGCCGCCTTGCAGGACTTCATCTTTCGTAAAGCTTTCATTACTTCTTCTCTCTTAGCTAATATAAGTGGTGTGTCAGCAGGTAGTGATGAAGTGAGGAGTAGATGGAGTGAGTATCTTGAAGTTTTATTGAATGTGTTTGATGACAGAGTGGCAGATGTAGGATGTTTTGGTCAGGGTGGTGTGCGAAGTAAGAGAGTCAGGGAGAGTGGTTTGGTGAAAAGAGAAGAGGTGGTGAAAGCCTTGCTGATGATGAAATCCGGCAAGGCGGCGGAAGTGTATGGTATTACAGTTGAATTATTAAGAAAGGGGGTGGCTGTGTTGTTGACTTGTTGGTAAGGATATTCACTGTATGTGTGGATCATGGTGAAGTGCCTGAGGATTTGCGAAATGCATGTATAGTGCCATTGTACAAAGGCAAAAGGGATAAAGGTGAGTCCTCAGACTACAAAGGCATACGTTTGTTGAGTATTCCTGGATAATTGTATGGGAAAGTATTGACTGAGAGTGTGAAAGCACGTGTAAGGCATCAGTATGGATTTAGAAGTGGAACAAGATGTGTGGATCAAGTGTTTGCTTTGAGGAATATGTGTGAGCAATACTTAGAAAACAGATGATTTGTATGCAGCACTTATGGATCTGAAGAAGGCATATGGTAAGATTTTAAAGATGCTTTGTGGAAGATCTTAAGAATATATGGTGTGAGAGGTAAGCTGTCAGAAGCAGTGAGATTTTATCAAGGGTGTAAGGCATGTGTACGAGTACGAAGAGACGAGAGTGATTGGTTCCCGGTGAAGGTCGTCTGCGGCAGGGGTGTGTAATGTCCCCATGGTTGTTTAATGTGTTAATGGATGGGGTGTTTAGGGAGACAAATGAAAGAGTTTTGGAGAGTGGTGCGAATATGCAGTCTGTTGGGATGAGAGGGGATGGAAAGTGAGTCAGTTGCTGTTCACCGATGATACAGCACTGGTGGCTGATTCGAATGAGAGACTGCAGTAGCTGGTGACTGAGTTTGGAAAATTATGTGAAAGGAGAAAGTTGAGTGTAAATATGAATAAGAGCAAGGTTTTTAGGTTCAGCAGGGTTGAGGGACAAGTTAGTTGGGATGTAAGTTTGAATGAAAAATAACTGGAGGAAGTGAAGTGTTTCAGATATCTGTGAGTGGACTTAGCAGCGAATGGAATCATGGAAGTGGAAGTGAGTCATAGGGTGAGGGAGAGGGCGAAGGTTCTGGTAGCGATGAAGGTGTGGATAGAAAGAACGTTATCTCGGTGAGAAAAGAATAGGTATTTTTGAACGAATACCTATTTCAACAATAGTACATGGTTGCAAGGCATGGGCTATAGATGACAGTATTGGGTGTGAGGTGGTTTGATCGAGTAAGTAATGAAAGGATAAGAGAGATGTGTGGTAATAAAAAGAGTGTGGTTGAGAGAGCACAAGAGGGTGTATTGAAATGGTTTGGACACATGGAGGGAATGAGTGAGGTAAGGTTGATAAAGAGGATGTATGTGTCAGAGGTAGAGGGAATGTTGTTTAGTTGTAAATGAGTTGGGTACGCGCGATGTCAGGTGACGCGGTGATTCAGTGACTCACGATGACGTATGACCGACGTCATTGGTCACGCTACTGAATCACAGCTTGGGATTTGCCACCGCCGGACTATTGAGAGGACCAGGCTGTGCGTGGGAAATAAGTTTGGTGCTGGCAAGGACTGTCTTGAGCAGTTGTCAACGCGCCTTTAGACCTGTAACGTGTAACCTGAGCTTCATGAACAAATGTTATCTGCCAGAGTTCCTGTCTTTTCTTAAACCTCGAAAGTCTTCGGGTGTTGTAATGGTAGTTCGACTATGTGCAAGGTATCTAGGAATGTCTCCTGTTGGGGAAGACGTTGGGAATGCCGGTGCCTTATCGACTGGAGTGAGCGATCCGGTGATGGATGTCCGGCTAATCCCAGAGTTCGAAGGATCGTCACATGACGTGAGTGGCTGGATAAGTTCGAGCTGGTGTGTCAGCTGTGAGGTTTGTCGGGCTTACAGAACGTCATACCGTTGCGGCTTACTAACCCTGAGTTTGCTGTTTACCAGCAACTGAGCAGTGCCAACAAAATGGTATACGAAAGAAACAAGGAAGCTCTTGTCTTCGCATTTGCGTCAGATGAGTTTCTACGCTTACGAGCAGTTTACCGCTCGTCGTCTGGCAGCGCTGTTTGGGAGCATGCCTGACACCAGCCTGGTCTGCGCTTTTGTGGCTGGCGTACCTGCCGCTGCCGCCGCATCCTACGGGCTGGTTCACCTATGGAATCCATGGATATTGGCCAGATCCTGAGCCGCGATCGTGCCGTGCTGGTTGAGGAGAATGGCGGCGCTGCTGAGGCAGGTGTTGCGCTGAGGCGCCCTGCTCGTGCTGGTGAACTGGTCGAGTCAGCTGTTGTAACCTGCCGTGACTGTGGTCAGCCTTATCAGTACATCTGTGACCGTTTAACTGGACGCGACGGGCGCCGAGGTGGACGCGGCAACGTACGATGCTTTTGCTGCGGCCGCCTTGGGCATATCGCTTTGTCGTACCCAGGAACCGGGAAACGGATTGGGAAAGATGTGGCCATCGCCAGCCTCCTCTCGGGCTCGTTAGTAACAGGCGCTCTCCCGACGGTTCGGTTGATCGTGGACGGGGTGAGCTGCGACGCCCTGATGGACACCGGCTGCACGAAGAGCATTGCGCACGTTTCCATGTGCTCCCATTGGACGAAGCAGGATATCTGCATGATGACGGTGAATGGTACTTGTGCGAGGGAACAGGTGTGGTGCCGTCGGGAGTTGCGTCACCAGTGGAGGTGCTGGTGCTGGTTCCTAGGCCGCTGAACCTGAACTTAGTCCTCAGCATGAATGGCGTTAACGTTTTCCGTGATGTAACGGTGCGCACGCCGAACGACGTGTGGTTTGGTGTTGACGAGTCTCCATCATCAGCAGGAGCGACTGTAGCAACAGGTCCCGTTACTGATGAAAAGGATTTCACTGTGACGTATGATACGGCAGCGAGAAACTGGACGGTTTTGTGGAAGTGGTTTTACGGTACGGAGACGCCTTGTCTATTGAACACTACTCCGGCGTACCGGATACGACCGGAGGCTCGCCAAGAGTACGAACGCGAGCTGTCGCAATGGATTACGGATGGCTGGCTAATTCCACACGACGAGAGGCGTCACGGAGCAGTGAAGGGGACGATCCCGCTGATGGCAGTGATTGAAGAGAATAAAGGAAAGGTGAACCCGGTGCTCGACTTCCGTGAGCTGAACTCTCATCTTGGTCCACAAACGGTCGACGCAGACGTCTGCGGCGAGAAGATTACAGTGGCGCCGCAGTGGGCAGAAGATTACTCTTGTCGCGACCTGGTAAAGCCTACTTTCAAATCCACGTGGGCCATCCGCTGTGGCCGTACCAGACGGTGGTACGCCAGGGACGGCGGTACTGTTTGACGCGGCTGGGCTATGGACTGAGCATCGCGACCTTGGTAATGAAGAAGGTCCTGAATACTGTATTGAGTTGGGACGAGAGGATCAACCGTGCAACTTCGTACTTGGATGACATCCTGGTGGACGAGAGGATGGCGCTTGCGACGGATGTTGAGAACCACCTCAGTTATCACGGCCTAGTCTGCAAGCCCGCTGAGCAAGTGTCCGAAGGAGCTCGGGTGTTGGGCATGCGAGCCTGGGGGGAGCGACGCGGACTTTTTTGGAAGCGAAACAACGATGTTGGTGAGGCGCTGGAGAAGATGACAAGACGCACATTTGTGGGGCCGCCTCACGAATCACTTGTTTGTGGCTGGCTGCGTGCGGTGGCCTCCTACGTGAAAAGAAGAGCCAGAGCGGTTACCACCTCCTGGGACAGCAAGCTCACCAATCCGGAGCTGCACTCGATGCTCGCGGAGACCCCAAAGCGCGTGAAATGTTCGGATGCAGCTCAAGGTCGTTGGGATGTGGATGGCGACGAGGTCGTCGTACTGGTGGACGCCAATTCTCTTGCGATAGGGGCCGTGCTGGAGGTGAACGGCAACATCGTTGGGAACGTCTGCTGGCAACGACAGAACGAATGTCCGCGCATTAATCTCGCCGAACTGGACGCCGTGCTTCAGCGAGTAAACCTTGCGGTCGCCTGGAAAATGAAAAGGCTGTTGTTGATGACTGATCCGAAGCTGTACTACTGTCAGGGAGGTCGCATCTGAAAACGGAAGCTGCCAGCGGGATGCTTATCCTGCGGCTCCTGGAGACGATAAAAACAGTAATGAGAACGGTTTACAACTCGAGGTCAAATTCGTCACTTCCGCTCAGAACAAAGCTGATGCGCTGACCAGAGTGCCGCACAAGTGGTTGTCTTCTGCAGGCATCCAGTCGGTCTGCCGGGCTGTCTCTGCCGTGTCTGAGCGCGAGATCGCTAATATTCACCAAACCAGCGGCCATCCTGGCATTAAACGCACGTATTATTTCTGTCGGAGACTCTTTCCGTCGATCACTCGACGGCAAGTGAGCAACGACGCGCAAAATGCGAAGCGTGCTAATCTATTGACCCAGCGCCCGTAAAATGTGTGGGGAAAGAGGGACATTAGGAGTTTCAGATTATTGAAATAGTCAGCATGGACATCTCCCACATCGAGGACCAGCACTCTGACAGAGACTAGCCCATCACAATATGCCATTTGGAGGAGACTCAGACGTTAAGACGCTACTGGTGTCATTGACCAGCTGGAGTCTGTGTTTTATGAGCGTGGTGCACCGAAAGATTTACTGACCGACAAGGCCACCACTTTACGCAGTTCGACGTTCAGCGAGTTTGCCAGCCGCTGTGGGGGATAAGCGTCAAATATCGCTATGCGAACGTCCCTTCCAGCAACGGATATCGGAGCGATGTCGCCGGTCGGTGAAGGCAAATAGCGGCACAGAAACGGTGCTCTATTGCAGGAGCCGTCTATCGCTACAATGTGATGCCACGAGGTAACAACGACCCTAAGTCCGCTCCTGCAAATCGAATCTTCAGGTACGAGGTCAGGCTGCTCGGTATTTACGGTGTAAGCGAGCATGATCAGAGAACGTGCAGCATTGCCTTAAGGTCGGCGACCGAGTGTGGATCCGCCATCCCAGCAGAAGATGCAACGTTCAGGGCTCCACTGGATCGGTAACGAGGGTCGTCACTGCGCAGACTGTCGAGGGAACAGGGAACGAAGCAAAAGACGACACTCTGGTGACTTATGTACCTGCCACTAGAAACGACTCAGCCACAGATGGAACCGAAGGTTCGAGAAAGAGAAGAGTCCAGGACGACCACTGCCGCGCTGGATGTCAAGAAAACGCCGTCCGATGGGTCGTGTTGTATAGCTGTAACTGAGTTGGGTACGTGTGCTGTCAGGTGACTCAGTGATTCGGTGGCTCACGATGACATGTAACTGACGTCATCGGTCACGCCGCTGAATCACGGCTTGCGATTGGCCGCCGCCGGACGACAGAGCGGACCAGGGTATGAGGTGAGTTTGGTGCTGGCATGGACTGCGTTGAGCAGTTGTCACCCGACGTTTGAACCTGTAACGTGTAACCTGAGCGTCTTGAACAAGTGTTCTCTGCCAGAGACCCAGTCCTTTCTTAACCCTGAATAGACTTCGGAAGTTGTGCTGTTGGTCTACTATATACGGGGAACAAGAAGAAACGGAAGACCATATGGGTGGTGTAAGGATAGACCGAAAAAGATTTTGAACTATCGGGGCCTCAGCATGCAGGAGGGTGAGAGGCGTGCATGGAAGAGTGAATCGGAACCATGTGGTATACCGGGGTCGATGTGCTGCTAATGGACCGAACCAGGGCATAGGAAACGTGTGGGGTATAGAATGGAAAGATCTGTGGGTGAATGGATGTGGATACATAGCTGTGGTTTCGGTGCATTATACATGACAGCTAGAGACTGAGTGTGAACGAATGGGGCCTTTGTTGTCTGTTTTCCTTCCACTACCTCGCTGACGCAGGGGGTGACGATGTTGTTCCCTGTAAAACATCGTGACACCGAGAATGGATGAAGGAACCAAGTGTAAATTTGTACATGTTAGCACGTGTATGCATATATATATATATATATATATATATATATATATATATTTTTTTTTTTTTTTTTTTCTTTTTCATACTATTCGCCATTTCCCGCCTCAGCGAGGTAGCGTTAAGAACAGAGGACTGGGCCTCTGAGGAAACATCCTCACCCGGCCCCCTTCTCTGTTCCTTCCTTTGGAAAATTGAAAAAAAAATGAGAGGGGAAGATTTCCAGCCCCCCGCTCCCTTCCCTTTTAGTCGCCTTCTACGACACGCAGGGAATACGTGGGAAGTATTCTTTCTCCCCTATCCCCAGGGAATATATATATATATATATATATATATATATATATATATATATATATATATATATATATATACGAATAAAGTGCATATATTATTTATCATTTATTATACTTTGTCGCTGTCTCTCGCGTCAGCGAGGTAACGCAAGGAAACAGATGAAGGAATGGCCCAGCCCACCCACATACACATGCATATACATACATGTCCAAACACGCACATATATATACCTATACATCTCAACGTACATATATATATATATATATATATATATATATATATATATATATATATATATATATATATCCTACAAAGCTCCATCAGCCAGGATCGAACCTGGGACCCCTTGTGCAAGAGGCAGGCATGCTAACCGCTAGGCTAAGGGACTGTATAATAGGAAACAACTATTCGAAATACTAAATACTCGAATACCCTTCGTCTCACTATGGTGAGCAACGGGGTCTATCGGTTGTTTCCGAACAGAACACATAGCCAGCTGATAGCGTTTTACCGAACCTGACTGTACAACGCGGAGTTATATGAATACGAATAAAGTGTATATAAACGCGCACCTTCATAGAACATACAAAGCTCCATCAGCCAGGATCGAACCTGGGACCCCTTGTGCAAGAGGCAGGCATGCTAACCGCTAGGCTAAGGGACTGTACAATAGGAAACAACTATTCGAAATACTAAGTACTCGAATACCCTTCGTCTCACTATGGTGAGCAACGGGGTCTATCGGTTGTTTCCGAACAGAACACATAGCCAGCTGATAGTGTTTCACCGAACCTGACTGTACAACGCGGAGTTATATGAATACGAATAAAGTGTATATGAACGTGCACCTTCATAGAACATACAAAGCTCCATCAGCCAGGATCGAACCTGGGACCCCTTGTGCAAACACAGACATATACACATATACACATGCACATAATTCATACTTAATGCCTTCATTCTTTCCGTCACCAACCCGCCACTTATGAAATGACAAACCCACTCCCCCCCGCATGCGCGAGAGGTAGCGCTAGGAAAAGACAACAAAGGCCACATTCGTTCACACTCAGTCTCTACCTGTCATGTATAATGCACCGAAACCACAGCTCCCTTTCTACACCCACGACCCACAAGACTTTCCATGCTTTACCCCAGGCGCTTCACATGCCCTGGTTCAATCCACTGACAGCACGTGGACCCCGGTATACCACATCGTTCCAATTCACTCTATTCCTTGCACACCTTTCACCCTCCTGCATGTTCAGGCCACGATCACTCAAAATCTTTTTCATTCCAACCTTCCACCTCAAATCTGGTGTACCACTTCTCCTCGTTCCCTCCACCTCTGACACATATATCTCTTGGTCAATCGTTCCTCACTCATTCTCTCCATGTGACCAAACCATTTCAAAATACCCTCTTCTGCTCTCTTAACCACATCCTTTATATTACCACACATCTCTCTTACCTTTTCCTTACTTGCTCGATCAAACCAACTCACACCACATATTGTCCTCAAACATCACATTTCAAACACATCCACCCTCCTCCGCGCAACTCTATCTATAGCCCACGCCTCGCAACCATATAACATTGTTCGAACCACTATTCCTTCAAACATACCCATTTTTGCTTTCCGAGATAATGTTCTCACCTTCCACACATCTTTCAACGCTCCAAGAACTTTCGCACCCTTTCCCACCCTGTGACTCACTTCCGCTTCCATGATTCCATCCGCTGCCAAATCAACTCCCAGATATCTAAAACATATCACCTCCTCCAGTTTTTCCCCATTCAAGCTTACATCCCAACTGACTTGTCCCTCAACCCTACTGTACCTAATAACCTTGCTCTTATTCACATTTACTCTTAAATTTCTTCTTTAACACACTTTACCAAACTCAGTCACCAGCTTCTGCAGTTTCTCACATGAATCAGCCACAAGCGCTGTCTTATCAGCGAACAACAACTGACTCACTTCCCAAGCTCTCTCATCCACAACAGACTGCATACTTGCCCCTCTTTCCAAAACTCTTGCATACACCTTCCTAACAACCCCATCGATAAACAAATTAAACAACCATGGAAACATCACGCACCCCTGCCGCAAACCTACATTCACTGAGAACCAATCACTTTCCTCTCTTCCTACTCGTACACATGCCTTATATCCTCGATAAACACTTTTCACTACTTCTAACAACTTGCCTCCCACACCTTATATTCTTAATACCTTCCACAGAGCATCTCTATCAACTCTATCATATGCCTTCTCCAGATCCATAAATGCTACATACAAATTCATTTGATTTTCTAAGTAGTTCTCAAGCATTTTTCAAAGCAAACACCTGATCCACACATCCTCTACCACTTCTGAAACCACACTGCTCTTCCCCAATTTAATGCTCTGTACATGCTTTCACCCTCTCAATCAATACCCTCCCATATAGTTTCCCAGGAATACTTAACAAACTTAAGCCTCTGTAATTTGAGCACTCACCTTTATCCCCTTTGCCTTTGTACAATGGCACTATGCATGCATTCCGCCAATCCTCAATCACCTCACCATGAGTCATACATACATTAAATATCCTTACCAACCAGTCAACAACACAGCCACCCCCTTTTTTTAATAAATTCCAATGCATTACCATTCTAACCCGCTGCCTTGCTCTCTTTCATATTCCGCAAAGCTTTTACTACCTCTCTTCTGTTTATCAAATCATTCTCCCTAATCCTCTCACTTCACACACCACCTCGTCCAAAACACCCTTTATCTGCGTCTCTATCATCTAACATATTCAACAAACCTTCAAAATACTCACTCCATCTTCTCACTTCACCACTACTTGCTATCATCTCCCCATTAGCCCCCTTCACCGATGTTCCTATTTGTTCTCTTGTCTTGCGCATTTTATTTACCTCCTTCCAAAACATCTTTTCATTCTCCCTAAAATTTAATGATACTCACTCACCCCAACTCTCATTTGCCCTCTTTTTCACCTCTTGCACCTTTCTCTTGACCTCCTGCCTCTTTAGTTTAAAAATCTCCCTATCATTTGCACTATTTCCCTGCAAAAATCGTCCAAAAGCCTCTGTCTTCTCTTTCACTGATAATCTTACATCTTCATCCCACCACTCACTACCCTTTCTAATCAACCCACCTCCCACCTTCACATGCCACAAGTATCTTATGCACAAGCCATCGCTGCTGCCCTAAATGCATCCCATTCTTCCCCGACTCCCCATATGTCCTTTGCTCTCACCTTTTTCCATTCTGTACTCAGTCTCTCCTGGTACTTCCTCACACAAGTCTCCTTCCTAAGCTCACTTACTCTCACCACTCTTTTCACTTCAACATTCTCTCTTCTTTTCTGAAAACCTCTACAAATTTTCACCTTCGCCTCCACAAGATAACGATCAGACATCCCTCCAGTTGCACCTCTCACCACATTAACATCCAAAAGTTTCTCCTTCGCTCACCAGTCAATTAATACGTAATCCAATAACGCTTTCTGGCCATCTCTCCTATCTACATACGTACACTTATGTATATCTCTCTTTTTAAACCAGGTATTCCCAATCACCAGTCCTTTTTCAGCACGCAAATCTACAAGCTCTTCACCACTTCCATTTACAACACCGAACACCCCATGTACACCAATTATTCCCTCAACTGCCGCAATACTCAACTTTGCATTCAAATCACCCATCACTATAACCCGGTCTCGTGCATCAAAACTACTAACACACTCATTAAGCGGCTCCCAAAACACTTGCCTCAATCAATACCCTCCCATATAATTTACCAGGAATTCTCCACAAACTTATACCTCTGTAGCTTGAGCACTCACTTTTATCCCCTTTGCCTTTGTACGATGGCACTATGCAAGCTTCCGCCAATCCTCAGGCACCTCATCATGAGTCATACATACATTAAATAACCTTACCAACCAGTCAACAATACAGTCACCCTCTTCTTTAATAGATTCCACTGCAATACCATCCAAACCCGCTGCCTTGCCGGCTTTCATCTTCCGCAAAGCTTTTACTACCTCTTCTCTGTTTACCAAATCATTTTTCCTAACCCTCTCACTTTGCACACCACCTCGACCAAAACACCCTATATCAGCCACTCTATCATCAAACACATTCAACAAACCTTCAAAATACTCAATCCATCTCTTCACATCACCACTACTTGTCATCACCTCCCCATTAGCACCCTTCACTGATGTTCCCATTTGTTACCTTGTCTTATGCACTTTATTTACCTCCTTCCAAAACATCTTTTTATTCTCCCTAAAATTTGATGATACTCTCTCACCCCAACTCTCATTAGCCCTCTTTTTCACCTCTTTCATCTTTCTCTTGACCTCCTGCCTCTTTCTGTTATACATCTCCCAGTCATTTGCATTATTTCCCTGCAAAAATCGTCCAAATGCCTCTCTATTCTCTTTCACTAATAATCTTACTTCTTCATCCCACCACTCACTACCCTTTCTAATGAACCCACCTCCCACTCTTCTCATGCCACAAGCATCTTTTGCGCAAGCCATCACTGCTTCCCTATATACATCCCGTTCCTCGCCCACTCCCCCTACCACCTTTGTTCTCACCTTTTTCCATTCTGTACTCAGTCTCTCCTGGTACTTCCTTACACAAGTCTCCTTTCCAAGCTCACTTCCTCTCACCACTCTCTTCACCCCAACATTCTCTCTTCTTTTCTGAAAACCTCTACAAATGTATATATATATACACGTTTGTGTGAATAAATTGTACATTTCCTTTTCCATAGCCAGAGGTTGAACCATTATGTGACATTCATTTTTTTCATTCATTTCAAGCTAAAAGTTTGTTTTCTAAATTGTTTCTTACATTTTTCATATGTATATATATGTATGTGTGTGTGTGTGTGTGTGTGTATGTGCATATGTGTGTGTATGTGTGTGTGTGTGTATATGTATATATATATGTATATTATCCCTGGGGATAGGGGTGAAAGAATACTTCCCACGTATTCCTCGCGTGTCGTAGAAAGCGAGTAGAGGGGACGGGAGCGGGGGGCCGGAAATCCTCCCCTCCTTGTATTAACTTTCTAAAATGGGAAACAGAAGAAGGAGTCACGCGGGGAGTGATCATCCTCCTCGAAGGCTCAGAGTGGGATGCCTAAATGTGTGTGGATGTAACCAAGATGTGAAAAAAGGAGAGATAGGTAGTATGTTTGAGGAAAGGAACCTGGATGTATATATATATATACAGAATGGAAAAAGGTGAGAACAATGGAAGTAAGGGGAGTGGGGGAGGAATGGGATGTATTTAGGGAATCAGTGATGGATTGCGCAAAAGATGCTTGTGGCATGAGAAGAGTGGGAGGTGGGCTGTTTAGAAAGGGTAGTGAGTGGTGGGATGAAGAAGTAAGAGTATTAGTGAAAGAGAAGAGAGAGGCATTTGGACGATTTTTGCAGGGAAAAAATGCAATTGAGTGGGAGAAGTATAAAAGAAAGAGACAGGAGGTCAAGAGAAAGGTGCAAGAGGTGAAAAAAAGGGCAAATGAGAGTTGGGGTGAGAGACTATCAGTAAATTTTAGGGAGAATAAAAAGATGTTTTGGAAGGAGGTAAATAGGGTGCGTAAGACAAGGGAGCAAATGGGAACTTCAGTGAAGGGCGTAAATGGGGAGGTGATAACAAGTAGTGGTGATGTGAGAAGGAGATGGAATGAGTATTTTGAAGGTTTGTTGAATGTGTCTGATGACAGAGTGGCAGATATAGGGTGTTTTGGTCGAGGTGGTGTGCAAAGTGAGAGGGTTAGGGAAAATGATTTGGTAAACAGAGAAGAGGTAGTAAAAGCTTTGCGGAAGATGAAAGCCGGCAAGGCAGCAGGATTGGATGGTATTGCAGTGGAATTTATAAAAAAAAAGGGGGTGACTGTATTGTTGACTGGTTGGTAAGGTTATTTAATGTATGTATGACTCATGGTGAGGTGCCTGAGGATTGGCGGAATGCGTGCATAGTGCCATTGTACAAAGGCAAAGGGGATAAGAGTGAGTGCTCAAATTACAGAGGTATAAGTTTGTTGAGTATTCCTGGTAAATTATATGGGAGGGTATTGATTGAGAGGGTGAAGGCATGTACAGAGCATCAGATTGGGGAAGAGCAGTGCGGTTTCAGAAGTGGTAGAGGATGTGTGGATCAGGTGTTTGCTTTGAAGAATGTATGTGAGAAATACTTAGAAAAGCAAATGGATTTGTATGTAGCATTTATGGATCTGGAGAAGGCATATGATAGAGTTGATAGAGATGCTCTGTGGAAGGTATTAAGAATATATGGTGTGGGAGGCAAGTTGTTAGAAGCAGTGAAAAGTTTTTATCGAGGATGTAAGGCATGTGTACGTGTAGGAAGAGAGGAAAGTGATTGGTTCTCAGTGAATGTAGGTTTGCGGCAGGGGTGTGTGATGTCTCCATGGTTGTTTAATTTGTTTATGGATGGGGTTGTTAGGGAGGTAAATGCAAGAGTCCTGGAAAGAGGGGCAAGTATGAAGTCTGTTGGGGATGAGAGAGCTTGGGAAGTGAGTCAGTTGTTGTTCGCTGATGATACAGCGCTGGTGGCTGATTCATGTGAGAAACTGCAGAAGCTGGTGACTGAGTTTGGTAAAGTGTGTGGAAGAAGAAAGTTAAGAGTAAATGTGAATAAGAGCAAGGTTATTAGGTACAGTAGGGTTGAGGGTCAAGTCAATTGGGAGGTGAGTTTGAATGGAGAAAAACTGGAGGAAGTGAAGTGTTTTAGATATCTGGGAGTGGATCTGTCAGCGGATGGAACCATGGAAGCGGAAGTGGATCATAGGGTGGGGAGGGGGCGAAAATTTTGGGAGCCTTGAAAAATGTGTGGAAGTCGAGAACATTATCTCGGAAAGCAAAAATGGGTATGTTTGAAGGAATAGTGGTTCCAACAATGTTGTATGGTTGCGAGGCGTGGGCTATGGATAGAGTTGTGCGCAGGAGGATGGATGTGCTGGAAATGAGATGTTTGAGGACAATGAGTGGTGTGAGGTGGTTTGATCGAGTAAGTAACGTAAGGGTAAGAGAGATGTGTGGAAATAAAAAGAGCGTGGTTGAGAGAGCAGAAGAGGGTGTTTTGAAATGGTTTGGGCACATGGAGAGAATGAGTGAGGAAAGATTGACCAAGAGGATATATGTGTCGGAGGTGGAGGGAACGAGGAGAAGAGGGAGACCAAATTGGAGGTGGAAAGATGGAGTGAAAAAGATTTTGTGTGATCGGGGCCTGAACATGCAGGAGGGTGAAAGGAGGGCAAGGAATAGAGTGAATTGGAGCGATGTGGTATACAGGGGTTGACGTGCTGTCAGTGGAGTGAATCAAGGCATGTGAAGCGTCTGGGGTAAACCATGGAAAGCTGTGTAGGTATGTATTTTTGCGTGTGTGGACGTGTGTATGTACATGTGTATGGGGGGGGGGGGGTTGGGCCATTTCTTTCGTCTGTTTCCTTGCGCTACCTCGCAAACGCGGGAGACAGCGACAAAGTATAAAAAAAAAAAAAAAATATATATATATATATATATATATATATATATATATATATATATATATATATATATATATATATATATATATACATATATATATCATGTGTATGGAAACCTATCCAAGTTCTCATACAGTGTGGTTAACCAACAGTGTCAGTGTACACGGCTGTGTTCGGTTAGCGCAAAACGAAACTTGAGTTTTAAGTTTCGTTTAGGAAATACTGAATTATGCAAATAGGGGACAACATATATTCATTTATGGTAATGATGTCTCCCAACCTGGTCGCAGTGAATTTTTTTATCTATCTTTCTCTGGAACGCCATCCTTTATCTATAGCCCGATTTATTATTTACTGAAATGCGATTGTGAAGTATTGCTTAAACCTTGCACCGACAGACTCAGAACATGGCAAACGTATTCCTTAATTCAGGTAGCTAGACATTGTTCTCATTATCATTATTATTATCATTATCACTATTATTATTATCATTATTATTATTATTATTTATTGTCATTATTATTATCATTATTATTATTATTATTATTATTATTATTATTATTATTATTATTATTATTATTATTATTGTTATTATCATCATTATCATTATTATTATTACTATTACTATTATCATCATCATTATTATTATCATTACCATTATTGTTATCATCAGTCATTATCATTGTTATCTAAAAGATGTAGATTACAAATCTATATTTGAAATTGTACAGTAATCAATATTTCAAATGGATGTAATGGTATCATACACAGTGCAGTGAGGTACCTCGTGACGAAGATACGATACGAAGGCTCATTGGGCCTTTGCCGTCACTGTACCTGGCTGCTGCCTTTCATATCACAGTTCCAGCACACTGCACATCGAGGGAGGTGATTCATGACACACAACTAAGTATCCATCGCATCTCCGCTGAAGACTTTGAACTTACAAGTTTTATATCGTTAATGAAATCTATTTCTCAGTCAACCCTCGCTGAAAAGACGAAAAAAGGAGACTCTCCCCCACCCCTCCCCAGATAAAAGAGAGTCCTAAATGTCATCAAATAGTGGAAGATGGACTATTCATGCAGTACAGAATGAGAAGAATAACTGTAGGAAGCAAGAGTATAGTGGTATTGATATTTCAAATCTAATATCCTCCAAGAATTTGATAATCAAGAGTAGTGTAACCAAGATGATATGAGGCAAGAGATAGGTAGTATGTTTGAGGAAAGAACCAGGATGTTGTGGCTTTGAGTAAAACACAGCTCAAGAGAAAAGGGGTAAATATTTGTAAATGTCTCAGGAATAAAGTCAGGGGCTAGTGAGAGGACAAGAGCTAAGGAAGGAGTAGCACTACTCCAAAACTAGGAGCTGTGGGAGTGCGAGGAAGTAAATTCTAGACTGATGTGAGTAAACTGAAAGTGGATGGCGAGAAAGTGGCGAAACATTTGCTTATGCACCTGGCCATGAGAAGAAAGATCATAAGAGGCAAATGTTTTGGAAGCAACCGAGTGAGTGTGTCAGCAGTTTTCATGTATCAGTGATGGGTGGTTTAAATGCAAAGGTAAGTAATGTGGCAGTTGAGGAAATAATTCGGGCGTATATTGGGTGTTCAGTGCTATGAATGGAAATGGTGAAGAGTTTGTGGGGTTGTGTGCTGAAAAAAAAATGGTGATTCGGGATATCTGGTTTATAAATAAGGATATACACAATTATACGTCTGTGAGTAGGAGAGATGGTTAACGGTCATTATTAGATTACATATTGATTGATAGGCGTGTAAGAAAGAGACTTTTGGATGTAAATGTACTGAGAGGGGCAGCTGGTGGGATGTCTGATCACTAATTTAAGGAGAAGAGGGTGAAAATTTGCAGAGATTTTCGAGAGTGGAAACATTATCGGGCAGAATAGAATCCTAAGAGCAAGTGAGTATGGATAAGAAATTTGTGTGAGGAAATGCCAGCAGTGATTAAGTGTTGAATGACAAAAGGTGAGATCAAATGAAGCAAAAAATGGAAGGAATGGGAGGTATTTAGGAAAGAAGAGATGGCATTTGCATCAGATGTGTGGCATGCGGAAGGTGGAAAGTGGCCAGATTAGAAAGAGTAGTGAATGGTGGGATGAAGAGGTAAAGTTGCATGTGAATGAGAAACGAGAAGCGTTTGGCCAGTACTTACAAGGAAGGAGTACAAATGATTGGGAGATGCATAAGAGAAAGCAGCAGGAGGTCAAGAGGAAGGTGCAGGGGTTGAGAAGAGGGCAACTGAGAGTTAGTGTGAGCGAGTATCAGTAAACTTTTGGGAGGATAAAAGTATGTTTTGGAAGGAGGTAACTAATGCATTAAAGACAAGAGAAGAAATGGGAACATCTGTGAAGGGGGCAAAAGGGGAAGTAATGACAACTATCGATGAAGTGAGGAGATGGAGTGATTATGCTGAAGGAATGTTAAATGTGCTTGACGACAGAGTGGAAAATATAGGGTACTTTTTTTCAGGGTGGTACGCAAAGTGAGGAGTCATAGAGAGTAGATTGGTGAAGAAAGATGAGGTGGTGAAAGCCATGCGTGAGACGATGTGGGGCAAGGCGGTTGGAGGGGATAGTATTGCTGTAGAATTCGTTAAGAAAGGGGATGACTGTGCTGTAGATTGGTTGGATACTCAGTGTATGTATGGATTATGGTGAAGTGCCTGAGGATTGGCGAAATGCACGTATAGTGCCATTGTACAAAAGCAAAGAGGATAAAGGTAAGTTTTCAAACTACAGAGGTATTAGTTTGTTGAATATATCTGATAAGTTCCATGGGAGTGTATTGATTGAGAGGGTGAAGGCATGTACAGAGCATCAGACTGGGGAGGAGCAAAATGGCTTCAGAAGGAATTGTGGATCAGGTGTTTGCTTTAAAGAATGTGTGTGAGAAATACTTAGATAAACATTTGGATTTCATGTGGCATTCATGGGTCTGGAGAAGGCATTTGATAGGTTGATAAAGATACTTGTTGAAGGTCTTAAGAATATACGGTGTGGGTGGTAAGCTGCTAGAAGCAGCGAGAAATTATTATCAAGGGTGTAATGCTTGTGTACGAGTAGGAAGAGAGGAAAGTACGGTGTTTCAAGTGAAGAATAGACAGCTATCTGGGCGAAAAGAGTTAACTCGACAGCTACATTGAAGTGCTGGCTCACTACGCAGCATTCACCAACCATCCGGTTAAGAGAAAGAGAGAAATAGATAATTTTCTACCCAAGCTCACGTAAGCCTAAAACACAAAATACACCTAACCTAACCAACTGAAACTCTTGTTCTCGTCTGGTTCCCTAGAATGATTTAACCACCAAACATGTAGCGCTTTCATCCCCTCGTTTGTTTTTTCTGAGCCGTTAATGTATCAGCTCAGGAGACAGGTACGATCTGCTCTCCCTGATTACCAGGATCAATATAAGTTTAAATATGCGTCGAACAGCTCCTATGAGATATGGAACAGGACAAGAGCCTAGATAGGCTGACCTACGACCTTCCGATAGTTGCCCAGCGAAGGTCAGGTTAGACTAATGAATGGAGACTAGTTGAACAACATCCCTGAAGTTCATGTAACTTCCTGACATGAAACACTAGTCACCGCTTACGATGTCGTTAAAATCACGAAAAGCCAAAGGAAAACCATTCATCATATATATATATATATATATATATATATATATATATATATATATATATATATATATATATATATATATATATATATATATATATATATATATATATATATATATATATATATATATATATATATATATATATATATATATATATATATATATATATATATATATATATATATATATATATATATATATATATATATATATATATATATATATATATATATATATATATATATATATATATATATATTGGGATGTCTAAATGTGTGTGGATGTAACAAAGGTGAAAAAAAAGGAGAGATAAGTAGTACGTTTGAGGAAAGTTACCTGGACGATTTGGCTCTGAGTGAAATGAAGCTCAAGGGCAAAGGGGAAGAGTGGTTTGGGAATGTCTTGGGAGTGAAGTCAGGGGTTAGTGAGGGGACAAGAGCAAGGGAAGGAGTAGCACTACTCATGAAACAGGAGTGGTGGGAGTATCTAATAGAATGTAAGAAAGTAAACTCTAGATTGATATGGGTAAAACTGAAAGTTGATGCAGAGAGATGGGTGATTATTGGTGCATATGCACCTGGGCATGAGAAGAAAGATCATGAGAGGAAAGTGTTTTGGGAGCAGCTGAGTGAGTATGTTAGTAGTTTTGATGCACGAGACCGGGTTAGGTCTGAGGGAATAATTGGTGTACATGGGGTTTTCAGTGTTGTAAATGGAAATGGTGAAGAGCTTGTAGATTTATGTGCTGAAAAAGGACTGGTGATTGGGAATACCTGGTTTAAAAAGATATATATATATATATATATATATATATATATATATATATATATATATATATATATATATATATATATATATATATATATATATATATATATATATAAGTTTACGTATGTATGCAGGAGAGGTGGCAAGAGAGCGTTATTGGATAAAGTGTTAATTGATAGACGCGTGAAAGAGAGACTTTTGGATGTTAATGTGCTGAGAGGTGCAACTGGAGGGATGTCTGATCATTATCTTGTGGAGGCGAAGGTGAAGATTTGCAGAGGTTTTCAGAAAAGAAGAGATAATGTTGGGGTGAAGAGAGTGGTGAGAGTAAGTGAGCTTGGGTAGGAGACTTGTGTGAGGAAGTACCAGGAGAGATTGAGTACAGAATGGAAAAAGTTGAGAACAAAGGACGCAAGGGGAGTGGGGGAGGAATGGGATGTATTTAGGGAAGCAGTGATGGCTTGCGCAAAAGATGCTTGTGGCATGAGAAGCGCGGGAGGTGGGCAGATTAGAAAGGGTAGTGAGTGGTGGGATGAAGAAGTAAGATTATCAGTGAAAGAGAAGAGAGAAGAATTTGGATGATTTTTGTAGGGAAATAATGCAAATGACTGGGAATTGTATAAAAGAAAGAGGCAGGAGGTCAAGAGAAAGGTGTAAGAGGTGAAAAAGAGGGCAAATGAGAGTTGGGGTGAGAGAGTATCATTAAATTTTAGGGAGAATAAAAAGATGTTTTGGAAGGAAGTATATAAAATGCATAAGACATTGGAACAAATGGGAACTTCAGTGAAGGGGGCAAATGGGGAGGTGATAACAAGTAGTGGTGATGTGAGAAGGAGATGGAGTGAGTATTTTGAAGGTCTGTTGAATGTGTTTGATGATAGAGTGGCAGATATAGGGTGTTTTGGTCGAGGTGGTGTGCAAAGTGACAGGGTTAGGGAGAATGATTTGGTTAACACAGAAGAGGTAGTAAAAGCTTTGCGGAAGATGAAAGCTGGCAAGGTAGCGGGTTTGGATGGTATTGCAGTGGAATTTATTAAAAAATGGGGTGACTGCATTGTTGACTCGTTGGTAAGGTTATTTAATGTATGTATGGCTCATGGTGAGGTGCCTAAGGATTGGCGGAATGCTTGCATAGTGCCATTGTACAAAGGCAAAGGGGATAAAAGTGAGAGCTCAAATTACAGAGGTATAAGTTTGTTGAGTATTCCTGGAACATTATACGGGAGGGTATTGACTGGGAGGGTGAAGGCATGTACAGAGCATCAGATTGGGGAAGAGCAGTGTGGTTTCAGAAGTGGTAGAGGATGTGTGGATCAGGTGTTTGCTTTGAAGAATCTATGTGAGAAATACTTAGAAAAGCAAGTGGATTTGTATGTAGTATTTATGGATCTGGAGAAGGCATATGATAGAGTTGATAGAGATGCTCTGTAGAAGGTATTAAGAATATATGGTGTGGGGGGGCAAGTTGTTAGAAGCAGTGAAAAGTTTTTATCGAGGATGTAAGGCTTGTGTACGTGTAGGAAGATAGGAAAGTGATTGGTTCTTAGTGAATGTTGGTTTGCGGCAGGGGTTTGTGATGTTTCCATGGTTGTTTAATTTGTTTATGGATGGGGTTGTTAGGGAGGTGAATGCAAGAGTTTTGGAAAGAGGAGCAAGTATGCAGTATGTTTTGGATAAGAGAGCCTGGGAAGTGAGTCAGTTGTTGTTCGCTGATGATACAGCGCTGGCGGCTGATTCGTGTGAGAAACTGCAGAAGCTGGTGACTGAGTTTGGTAAAGTGTGTGAAAGAAGAAAGCTGAGAGTAAATGTGAATAAGAGCAAGGTTATTAGCTAATTGTACAGTAGGGTTGAGTGACAAGTCAATTGGGAGGTGAGCTTGAATGGAGAAAAACTGGAGGAAGTGAAGTGTTTTAGATATCCGACAATGGATTTGGCAGCGGATGGAACCATGGAAGCGGAAGTGAATCATAGGGTAGGGGAGGGGGCGAAAGTTCTCGGAGCGTTGAAGAATGTGTGGAAGTCGAGAACATTATCTCGGAAAGCAAAAATGGGTATGTTTGAAGGAATAGTGGTTCCAACAATGTTATATGGTTGCGAGGCGTGGACTATAGATAGAGTTGTGTGCAGGAGGGTGGATGTGTTGGAAATGAGATGTTTGAGGACAATATGTGGTGTGAGGTGGTTTGACTGAGTAAGTAATAATAGGGTAAGAGAGATGTGTGGTAATAAAAAGAATGTGGCTGAGAGAGCAGAAGAGGGTGTTTTGAAACGGTTTGGTCACATGGAGAGAATGAGTGAGGAAAGATTGACAAAGAGGATATATTTGTCAGAGGTGGAGGGAACGAGGACAAGTGGGAGACCAAATTGGAGGTGTAAAGATGGAGTGAAAAAGATTTTGAGTGATCGGGGCCTGAACATGCAAGAGGATGAAAGGCGTGCAAGTAATAGAATGAATTGGAACGATGTGGTATACCGGGGTCGACGTGCTATCAATGGATTGAACCAGGGCGTGTGAAGCGTCTGTGGTAAACCATGGAAAGTTCTGTGGGGCCTGGATGTGGAAAGGGAGCTGTGGTTTCGATGCAGTATTACATGACAACTAGAGACTGAGTGTGAACGAATGGGGCCTTTGTTGTCTTTTCCTAACGATACCTCGCGCACATGTGGGGGGAGGGGGTTGTTATTTCATGTGTGGCGGGGTGGCGACGGGATTGAATAAAGGCAGACAGTATGAATTATGTACATGTGTATATACATACACGTCCACACAAGCAAATATACATACCTATACATCTCAACCTATACATATATTTACTTGTGCGTACAAACGTAGGAAGGAGAAGCGACCGAACTGCGTACGAAGAGTGGTTGGGATATTGAGTTCAGGCTGCGAGGGCTGGACAGTCTTATTGCTTTCGCCTTAACTCCGTCAAATGTATACTTGGAGGTGAAGCCTCCCAAGAAACAAGAAGAGTATGTCATACTAGGAGGAAATAGACCCCTAAAGAAATGAGGGAACTTCTTTGGCAAGCACAGTTGCTCGGACTCTACACAAGACGCCTGTGTTTTTCAGTAGCAGATTTGGCTTTATAATATAGAGTTTCCAATATCCAGAATATATTAAAAAACATTGAGAGACCAAGCATGACTATTGTGTTCAGAGGGTGGACCCATACTACCGCTATTGAAGACGGGATGTTGGTGAAGAGCTATGGGAAGAAAAATATCGTCAAGGTTTATGATGAATTGAACTTTTTAACTGGATTCAATTCCCTATTGAAATCTAAATTTAAAAAGAAAGTTTGTTGATGAGACGATACCTAGCTCAGGCAAGAGCAGAAGGAGAGGACTTGAAAGAAGCGGAAATAAAAAGTTATTTCGTGAGAGGAAGAGTGAAATGACTTATCAATTGAGTAAAGATGACTTTTAAAAATGTGGAACAGTGCTGGAGCAAGAACTGAATTTCGAGAAATACTAAATTTGATTGGGAGAGGAGAGTTTGATAATCAATTAGTTGATTCAATAGATCGACCAGAAACAAAACTGGATGTAAGAGAACAGATGAAGGAGGAAAGAAAAGAGACGGGAATGTTTAGACCAAGTTCATATATATACATATATATATATATATATATATATATATATATATATATATATATATATATATATATATATATGCACATATATTATATATTTTGCTTTGTCGCTGTCTCCTGCGTTAGCGAGGGAGCGCAAGGAAACAGACGAAAGAAATGGCCCAACCCACCCACGTACACATGTATATACATACACGTCCACACACGCAACTATACATACCTATACATCTCAATGTACACAAATATATACACACACAGACATATACATATATACACATGCACATAATTCATATTGTCTGCCTTTATTTTATTCCCATCGCCACCCCGCCACACATGCAATAACAACCCCCTCCCCCCTCATGTGCGCGAGGTAGCGCTAGGAAAAGACAACAAAGGCCCCATTCGTTCACACTCAGTCTCTAGCTGTCATGTAATAATGCACCGAAACCACATATATATATCCTAGCTTGAGCCAGGTACCCATTTTATCGACCAACACATAGGAGTGGATGAACAGCTTGGTTGACTGTGGACCGACTGCCGTAACCAGGTTTCGAACCTATGCACTCGACCCTGGGCGGCCCGTGAATGCGTCACGGTCAGGAACGCTAAGAGTTACACCACTTGCCTTCCCGTGTGTATTTTCTTTGTAAAGCCTTGCACTGCTTGCGATTATGATTAGGTTTTCAGTTACATTCTCTAATATCAGGCAATTTTCCTCACAAAATGACATTCTTTTTTTGACAAAAGCAATTGCCTTCCATTCTCTAACTCGGTCTTTCTATAATAGCTTTCAGTCTTTCCCCTGTGATGCGCATTACACCCTCGAGCCCCCTCACCCCGCCTGAAATACGCTACTCATCCAATGCGCTCCCGGCAGACTGGAGGCAAGATGGTGCTGGTGATGGTGATTATGGCCTCTCCAGCACGTGAGTCAATGGTCTCTCCAGCAGAATTATACTTTGCTTCAGAGGAAATGATTTCACTCATTATTTTGAGCCTCCGCTCACCATTACTCCCAGAGACTCGCTAAGAGATGTATAGAGACAATGTAACTTTCTTACGATTATGGATGATCTAAAGATAACACGCCTCGTTTTCCATGACTTCGAATCGTGAATTGTTTCGTAATTCTGGAATCCACACAAGGAAAACGGAAGGCGTATCAAATTTTCAGTCATTCATTTTACTATGAAATCATATGAGTTTTTTGATTGGTTATACTATACCATTACATTAGCTTTCTGAGTGGTTATAATACCATCATATCATCTTATTGAGTGGTTGTACTACCATTATATTAGCTTTCTGGATGGTTATACTACCATTATATTAGCTTTCTGAATGGTTTTAATACCATCATATTATCTTATTGAGTGGTTGTACTACCATTATACTAGCTTTCTGGATGGTTGTAATGCTATTAGATTAGCGTTCTGAGTGGTTATAATACCATTATATTACCTTCTTAAATTATTTTACTATCATTACATTAGCTTCTCAACTTTACTCTTACGGTTCTTCAGAGGAAATGTCTATGGAAAAAAACTCTGATGTAACATGGTAACTCATCACGCATTCTGCTTTAAGACTCGTGTCATCACTTTTAGGTATTAATGATGGAATATTTTACATACTTATTCTGTACATTCATCACTCTGATATCATATGATGCACTGTGTGAGGGTCACATGGAGACTATTCTTATTGTTAGCCTTAGGGATTTAATCAGGGACGGAAGTTACGTTAACTAGGTATGCGACTTGTATTATTGACTGGCCACATGTGTTGGGCAAAGCTGACCGAAGAGTTGGAGATGCACAGTTTGTCGAATGGTGTGGAGGGAACTGAGGGCCTACTCTAGACATAGTACGAACAGTATCTAACCAGTATATAGAATTACTTTAAGAATTATTCATCAATCATCGGCATTTCAGAAGCAAATGTTTCAAAGAACGAATACGTCCCAGCCTTCGCCAACTCCGGTCACTAAGGAGCCTTCAAATACCTCCCACAGACTACAGACACGATGGTCAGAAGCAGTAGAGAGAGAGAGAGAGAGAGAGAGAGAGAGAGAGAGAGAGAGAGAGAGAGAGAGAGAGAGAGAGAGAGAGTATGATAAGATCTGTCATTGATTACAGGCGTTAAAATCAACCAACTCAAATCTTCCCCACCATAAAATCTTGTCCAAGCTGCAATATGTCGAGCAAGTTGTGACCTAACAAGACAAGATGCAACTGATCAGTGCTGATCGCCAGCGTAACAGTGGACCGGGTTATTCATCAAGAAAATAAATAGTTAGATAAAAGGTGAAACGGGTGTAGAACAGCTCCCCGACCGACACAACTTTTATTAGGGAAGACGTTAGTGGTTGACTCATCAACAGTGATAAGAAGAGTCACGACTAAACAGACTGTGGAAGGAAAGCAATGAAGGGCAGCTTGGAGATCAGATACCGATGCCAACCCGCTCAAAAGTTTTCATTATATGAAGGGTTACAACGCAGATGTCTCTGATGTCTCTTAGGGATGATGATCAAGATATATATATATATATATATATATATATATATATATATATATATATATATATATATATATATATATATATATATATATATATATCAGGAACATAGGGAAGGACGTCATTGATTGATTTAGCCTTATTACGAATACCATACTGATGACAAGAGAGAAGACTGTGAGGTTCACTATGCTCAAGATAATAATACTTGATGAGAGATTCAGAGACTTAGAAAATTATGGAAGTCAGTCAACAGAACGACAGCTGGAAGAATAAGGATGGCTACCTTCTTTGTGTTGTTGTAGAAGACAGTAATGTGTGTTTCCAAGATGGAAAAGGTTGTTTCTTTACTTCAAGTAAACTTGTGGTGAGGTTCAGATCCTCTCTCGTAAAACACGAGAAATGCCGTCGAGTCCATAGGCTTTGTTGTACACATCTTCTATACATGTTCGTGTATCAGTGTTAGCTCTAAGCTGCACACCTGTGCGACCGCGCAGCAGAACACAAAGTGCCACACACTAAATGTAAAAGCTGCGCACATTATAAGCAACGGGGTCGGCATCGTGAGTCGACGATGTTTGCTTCAGCTGGATCTCTCTCCACGTGCTGGACTGATATGATGAAATTTAGTAAATTGCTATGAAGGTTTGCTTTAGATGTGTTCGCTTGTTCTCAGATATTAGAAGTCATTTCACAGGTAGCGGCGGGGGACGGACCGATGGGAATACAACATGACTGGATAGGATGTTGAAGTCGGAGAAAATTTTGGTACAAGCAATAATCAGCGAATTGCTTTTGAGTTAACTTTCAACATTGCCTGTCACGCTGGTCAACATGAGAGTCACGAAAAATACCAAATTTTAGATTTGCAAATTTTAAAGATCTTCGCATTGCTCCTGACAGGCAAACTTGGGATGATATCATAAATGAAAGCTGTATGGACGTAGCCTGAGAGAGCTTCAGTAAAACGTTCAAAGCAGCGGAAGGAACAATTGTGCCATGAAATAGTAGTCTTTTTTCAGTGCGAAGCCAAAATGGTGGAACGATGATACAACAAAGTGTATGTTGTCTAAGAAAGCAGCACAGAGAAACTCAAAGAGACCAATAACCTCTTGATAGAGCAAATTATGTTAGTCTGCGTAGAGAAACTAAGAGATCTATAGTCAAAGCAAGCGTCAATAAGAAGCGTACATTGCTGAAGATAGCAAAAGAAACCCGAAGTAATTTTATGGATCCCTGGGGATAGGGGAGAAAGAATACTTCCCACGTATTCCCTGCGTGTCGTAGAAGGCGACTAAAAGGGAAGGGAGCGGGGGGCTGGAAATCCTCCCCTCTCGTTTTTTTTTAATTTTCCAAAAGAAGGAACAGAGAAGGGGGCCAGGTGAGGATATTCCCTCAAAGGCCCAGTCCTCTGTTCTTAACGCTACCTCGCTATCGCGGGAAATGGCGAATAGTATGAAAAAAAAAAAAAATGTTAGAAGCAAGAGAGTCATAGCTCAGTCCATCACTAATTGAAAATGGTGATTTGGTTCGCGACAAGGAAATCATGGCAAAGATTTCAAATCAAATATACTTTTTTCTTTTCATCTGTACTTACAACTGAAGATACAGCTCATATCCCGCATCCAGTTCCAAAGCGAAGAGAGGAGAACATTTTGCGACATGCAGACATTAGTGATGAAGATATAATATCAGTACGAAGTGAAAATAGATAAAAAAGCAGCTCAGATAACTTTCATCAAAGGACAATGAAAGAAGCGAAAAGTGAGATGGTTAAAACCTTGACTACTTTCTTCAGTAAGTCACTTACTGCGGGGAAAGTCCCAGAGGAATGGAAGCTTGTTAATGTAACACCCAGTCTCAAAGGTGATAAATCACTGCCCGGAAATTAACGTCCGATCAGCTTAACGTCTGTAGTTGGTAAACTTATGGAAACCATCATTCGGGATAAGATCGTAAACCATTTACAGGAAAATCACTTAATAAATGACTGTCCACATGATTTTCGACGAAATCTTTCATGTTTGACAATGTGCTTGATTTCTTTAGTGATTCAATCAACACTTTGACAAAAATAAAGCAGTTGATGTCATCCACCAAGATCTTCAAAAAGCATTCGACAAATTTCCACATCAAAGGCTACTAACTAAAGTCAAGTCATATGATATTGATAAGGTGGTTAAGAAGCTGGTCAATTGTAAACAAAGAGTTGGGATTGATGGTCAAGCCTCAGAACAGTTATACGTCAATAGTGGTGTACCACAAGGATCAGTCTTAGGACAGGTTCTCTTTCTTATATATATCATGATGTTGTATTAAGCAGCAGTGCAAGATATTGACATTCGCAGACAGTTCTAACTTGGGAAACAAACCACAACAGACACTGAACTTCAACATCTTCAAACTGACATAGACATGCTGATGGGCTGGGCTCATAGGCGGCAAATTCTAATACTGGCAAGGGCAAAGTTTTACATGTCGGTAGTAAAAATCAAAAGGCAAACTACAGTACGAATTCTGCTGAACTTCAGAGGGTAAAGGAGGAAAATATCTTGGGTGTGATAACCTCTGGTGATCTAAAGCTAAGCAACAGAGCACAGAAACAGTTAAAAAGGCGAAATAAATTTTTTGGATTTATAGCTAGGGCTATCGAATCTAAGTCCCGGGAAATTCTCCTTATGTTTTACAACTCACACGTGCGTCCCCATCTTGAATCTTGTGTTCAGCTTTAGTCATCCTACCTGATGGAAGACAGACAGAATGGAGAGAATACAGAGACGAGCAACCAAGATAATTCCTGGACTGAGAAGCAAATCCTATGAAAGTCAACTAAACGACTTGAATCTATACATTTCAGAAAATAGATGGTTATATGTGATCTGATATAGGTATTCAAAACTATCAGTCTTCGCTAATCTCGATCTTATGACTTACATAGAGATGTACTCGTTCGCTATCACTCGTAGTAATGGTTTTACCTCGAATGAGGCGAACTACTTCTTCTTCAACAGGACTGTTGACATATGGAATGATTAACCAATTAAAATGGTCGATAGTAGTACCAATATACGGTTAACCATAGACTTGATAACTCGCTTCAAACCCTCGAATGATAATATTTGCGCCTCCTTAGCTACATAATACTTTTCTAGTTTTGATATGCACGTATTTCTACTCTTACCACACTGATCTATGATTTTCATCTCTCTTCCGTAATCACAACTAGCCTCGAAGGGACCCAGTGGTCTGTTGCTTTCTGAGTTTCTTTGTATTCATTCATACTGTGAAGTATAGCACTAATGTGTATTGAGAACCTTACCAAAATCTGTTTTCGCCGTTGAACAGACAACATGCAGTAGGATTGATAGGCAAACGTCAGGAAGAACACTTGGCCCATAATGTTTAATCATTAAACCATTTCATTTTTGATAATAGCTATCCATACATGTAGATACCAGGGAAGGTAGGTATTATCCTCAGTACATGTGAAATTATCTTAGGGTACGTTTGTGATGACACACACAACCTATAATAGTCAAGTAAATCAGCGTATCTAAATTTGTTGTGAAATCCACTGTTACACTGCAAACCTTCCACTTCCATTGTAACTCTTCAACATGAACAGCAAAAGCAAATGCAGTTACTTCTTGTCCCATTTCGAGAGAAAGTAGACTGGCAAACTGCGATGTGTAATTATCGTTATATATCAAGGGACAAATTTTACTTTCATGTGAATGAAGCGTAAAAAAATCATAGACCTGAAGCAATAGTAAAATGTATGAAATCATGTGACAAAAACATGAGTAATTTTGTTTTACGCTTCAGAGGAAGAAATAGATATATATTGTAACCTGCTACTGTGTTAACAATCATGCAGAGTGCTTACTTTAATATGTATCATAAATGAACATGTTGAGCACAGAACTTAATCTATTATACCTTATGTCGTATTGTTTCTACTGATTTCGTACCAACTGTGAATTTAAGAGGCAAAATAATATATTATGCATAGCTTTTCTGTTTTTGTTCATTGTTGGACCGCATATTGCCTCGATCATAGTGCTCATACCAAAGTCCATACCACACATAAATGTAAGATCTTAAAGGAAATATTGCCTCTGAATTAGGCGTGGACAACAGTAAGATCCCTCTTTCTCACTGTAGACATCCGGGCTCATAACGGTGAATATTAGACCTGTGTCAACCGTGAGTTTATTGATTTAAGCAGGCGTCTGAACGACGAAGATGAGTGCCCCCCAAAGGTACACACTAAGTGTTATCAGAGCCTCCCTAAATCGTGCTTCCAGGTCGTTCATCGTGATCGGATCTCTTCCACCAAAAAATTCACAAGAGTCAAGCATCCTTAGATATTGATAGTTTATCTAATATTGTCATTGATAAAGAGAAAAATGTGATCCTCCAAACTGGAATCCTTAATCGTATCCAACTTGAAAATGTCTACTGACTTTCTTTCGTAAAAACCAGATGTCTCCTGACTAATGGATGGACGAACGGATCCTGAAGGAGGTAATGGATAGGAAGGTTACTGGCAACATCCCTCAAGATCGTCTCAACATCAACATTTACTTCACGAACATGAAAGCCATTGACTACATCATGAGAAACAGCCTGATACAGAGCACTAATCTACTAGTGTACCAGTATGATATACAAGTGCTCTGGCTCAGTTGAAAGTCGTAAACTTCAAAACAACGTGAACTAAATCGGTATGACTGCTCCATCATTCAGCTGAAGCTTAACAGTTCATCTTGAAAACGGTGCCCCCAAGTATATTCAACAGCAACATAATCTGCATCTCGCTCACCAGCATATAACTGAAGACACGATAATACTGAAATATCAACAAGACTCCACAAGACTACACATAACAGAAGCTACATACATAAGAAGCTACCTACGTTACCACTCTCATCTGTAACACTTCAATGTGAACCACTCCTGGTTTTGTCCTTTTTGTGTTGTGTTGTATCGTCTATAGCAAATTGACTGAAGATGGGCAGCGTGTGTGTATCCTAAACGTCTCATGTATTTCAAAAGTAAAGTAGAAAAGAAGATAAGACATTTAGTTCACACTTTACCTGGTAAAGCAAAGTCTGGTGAGAACTACTAAAAAAAAAAAAAAAGTTAGTTAATGTTAAATATGCATTGATTTTTTAACACACATCTTCAGCAGACGGAATACGAATGGCTGGAAGTTATTGACTTATCAAATGAAACAGTGATCAAGAAAGTCATGGAACTGAGGCCTAAAAATTCCTCAGGAAAAATACATTTACTATAAAGAATATTCCGGAATACTGGCGTGTGGCAAATATTGCACAAATATTGAAGGATGATTACAAGGGACTGTCTTGTAATCATAGACCAGTTAGTTTAACTTCAGTAGTTATAGAAATCATTGATTAGGAATTCCATTCTAAAACATCTTCAGATACAAAGGCTAATGAATGGAAACTAACATCGGTCAGTCCTTGTGAGATCATGCTAAACAAATCTCTCGGCTTTCCTGGAAAAGGTGACAGACGACGTTTATAGCGGATGAGCTGTGTGATTAATCTGGATTTCTAAAAAGCCTTCGGTACAGTGTCACACGAACATGTGACAGGTCATGGTATAGGTCACAGTGTCGCAGGCTGGCTACACTCGAAGTGGAAAGATAGGAAGCAGAGACCGGTCATATATATGAGGAAAAAAGTCGAAGTGCTTAAAGGTACAAAGTGACATGCTACAGGGCTCGGTTTTGGAACGATCTCTGTCTGTGATATATATATATATATATATATATATATATATATATATATATATTTATATATATATATATATATATATATATATATATATATATATATATATATTTTTTTTTTTTTTTTTTTTTTTTCAAACTATTCGCCATTTCCCGCGTTAGCGAGGTAGCGTTAAGAACTGAGGACTGGGCCATTGAGGGAATATCCTCACCTGGCCCCCTTCTCTGTTCCTTCTTTTGGAAAATTAAAAAAAAATTGAGAGGGGAGGATTTCCAGCCCCCCGCTCCCTCCCCTTTTAGTCGCCTTCTACGACACGCAGGGAATACGTGGGAAGTATTCTTTCTCCCCTATCCCCAGGGATAATATATATATATATATATATATATATATATTTTTTTTTTTTTTTCTTTTTTTGCTTTGTCGTTGTCTCCCGCGTTTGCGAGGTAGCGCAAGGAAACAGACGAAAGAAATGGCCCAACCCACCCCCATACACATGTATATACATACGTCCACACACGCAAATATACATACCTACACAGCTTTCCATGGTTTACCCCAGACACTTCACATGCCCTGGTTCAATCCACTGACAGCACGTCAACCCTGGTATAACACATCGATCCAATTCACTCTATTCCTTGCCCTCCTTTCACCCTCCTGCATGTTCAGGCCCCGATCACACAAAATCTTTTTCACTCCATCTTTCCGCCTCCAATTTGGTCTCCCACTTCTCCTCGTTCCCTCCACCTCCGACACATATATCCTCTTGGTCAATCTTTCCTTACTCATTCTCTCCATGTGCCCAAACCATTTCAAAACACCCTCTTCTGCTCTCTCAACCACGCTCTTTTTATTTCCACACATCTCTCTTACCCTTACGTTACTTACTCGATCAAACCACCTCACACCACACATTGTCCTCAAACATCACATTTCCAGCACATCCATCCTACTGCGCACAACTCTATCCATAGCCCACGCCTCGCAACCATACAACATTGTTGGAACCACTATTCCTTCAAGCATACCCATTTTTGCTTTACGAGATAATGTTCTCGACTTCCACACATTCTTCAAGGCTCCCAGAATTTTCGCCCCCTCCCCAACCCTATGATCCACTTCCGCTTCCATGGTTCCATCCGCTGCCAGATCCACTCCCAGATATCTAAAACACTTTACTTCCTCCAGTTTTTCTCCATTCAAACTTACCTCCCGATTGACTTGACCTTCAACCCTACTGTACCTAATAACCTTGCTCTTATTCACATTTACTCTTAACTTTCTTCTTTCACACACTTTACCAAACTCAGTCACCAGCTTCTGCAGTTTCTCACATGAATCAGCCACCAGCGCTGTATCATCAGCGAACAACAACTGACTCACTTCCCAAGCTCTCTCATCCCCAACAGACTTCATACTTGCCCCTCTTTCCAAAACTCTTGCATTCACCTCCCTAACAACCCCATCCATAAACAAATTAAACAACCATGGAGACATCACACACCCCTGCCGCAAACCTACATTCACTGAGAACCAATCACTTTCCTCTCTTCCTACACGTACACATGCCTTACATCCTCGATAAAAACTTTTCACTGCTTCTAACAACTTGCCTCCCACACCATATATTCTTAATACCTTCCACAGAGCATCTCTATGAACTCTATCATATGCCTTCTCCAGATCCATAAATGCTACATACAAATCCATTTGCTTTTCTAAGTATTTCTAACATACATTCTTCAAAGCAAGCACCTGATCCACACATCCTCTACCACTTCTAAAACCACACTGCTCTTCCCCAATCTGATGTTCTGTACATGCCTTCACCCTCTCAGTCAATACCCTCCCATATAATTTACCAGGAATACTCAACAAACTTATACCTCTGTAATTTGAGCACTCACTCTTATCCCCTTTGCCTTTGTACAATGGCACTATGCACGCATTCCGCCAATCCTCAGGCACCTCACCATGAGTCATACATACATTAAATAACCTTACCAACCAGTCAACAATACAGTCACCCCCTTTTTTAATAAATTCCACTGCAATACCATCCAAACCTGCTGCCTTGCCGGTTTTCATCTTCCGCAAAGCTTTTACTACCTTTTCTCTGTTTACCAAATCATTTTCCCCAACCCTCTCACCTTGCATATATATATATCAATGACACTGTGGAACAAATACCCAAATTTGCAAATGACACCAAAATCTTTGGAAAGGAAGCTACATTTGAGGAGATAAGCGCCTTGTAAGAAGACTTGAACAAACTGTACAAGTGGTCACAAAATCAGATGATGGTCCTCAACGTGGACAAGTGTAAATGAGTAACCAAGGGCATAGGAATAACAGAAATAAGCACATACCAGATGGAGTAGAAATTTCAGTTTCTGAAACAGAGAAGGACCTTAAGGTTGCGATCTATGGATCCTGAAGTCGAAGTAGTCATATTGCCAGTATTACAGAGAATTCAGACCTGGTGTTAACAGAACGTTTGAGGATAAGAATATGTCAAGTTCAATATGCCTCTTGTTCTTCCAAGTTTGGATTACACTGCCCAGTCTCCCTACACTCAGGGAGATATAGAAAATATTAGAATAAATAAGCAGATGAGGCTGACAAAATTGATAAAGAGACTAGCAGTAAATAGATATAAAAGGAAAACTGACAAAGACTAATAGTGTGAGACTGGAGATGAACCTAAGCTTAAGATGTGACCAGCTTGCATCATACAACATTGGACCTGGATTGGAAGGATTAACCCAGATGACTTATACACTGGGAGAGCACGTTGGCCTAGATTTAAGATCTGCAGCCACAGATCAAGATTAAATATCATGAAATACTTCTTCTCCCGGAGAATAATTGCGGGAGGGAATAAACCGCCCGTGGAAGCAGTTTCTGCAAAAATAATGAATGAATTTATGGCCAATATGAAGCCATTAATTAGCCACTTGGGCCCCGTGGCACCAGCCAAGGCAGGGTTAATGCTTCAGGTGTCTTGCATCAGTCGTCTCATTAACCACAGGGGGTGGGGGGAAGGGGAGAGGGGAAGCAAACATGGAAGCAGATCAGAATGAGTGACTTTCTCACGATCTGATCAAAGTAGAAATAACTCACTGAATATAGATTTGACATCTGTTCGGCAAGTTGTTTAATTCAAATAAATTTCGAATTCATTTAATGACATTTTATTTGTCCAAATTTTAATGTTGTGCACATCAATGATCATAACTTTTTCGCCTAAGTGAGCCTCACATTTTCATCATTTTGTTTATGTATACATTAGATAGATGTCTGATCAACCATTTGTTTTTCTTTAGATGAATATTCAGGTGATATTTCCGCAATTTTTAACCTATTTCCGCAGTTAACCATGATGCACATGGCCAGTGAAGTTCACCAGAATTCATGTGGCCTACCGGCCGGAAACGTCGCCCGCCCCTGGGATACGTTTTCTCTTTTATAAATAAACAACAACAACAAAAAAGAAAACCATCAAAACTGTGTATTTCAGTGTCGTGGTCATGAGATAAAGCAGGCTAGCCTAGGGTGCTAGTGTCACCAGTTTAAGCTGGTGTGAAAATTGCTCTTAAAATGTCATACGAGTCAAGTTGTCTGATACACGTCGCCTTTTACATGGCCACCCAGTTACTCCGGGTTTTTGTTGAACAAGAGACTATAGCAGTGAATCGCACCACATGTTTGTAGAATAAGAGACTATAGCAGTGAATCACACCACATGTTTGTAGAATAAGAGACTATAGCAGTGAATCACACCACATGTTTGTAGAATGAGAGACTATAGCAATGAATCACACCACATGTTTGTAGAATGAGACTATAGCAGTGAATCACACCACATGTTTGTAGAATGAGACTATAGCAGTGAATCACACCACATGTTTGTAGAATAAGAGACTATAGCAGTGAATCACACCACATGTTTGTAGAATGAGACTATAGCAGTGAATCACACCACATGTTTGTAGAATAAGAGACTATAGCAGTGAATCACACCACATGTTTGTAGAATAAGAGACTATAGCAGTGAATCACACCACATGTTTGTAGAATAAGAGACTATAGCAGTGAATCACACCACATGTTTGTAGAATAAGAGACTATAGCAGTGAATCACACCACATGTTTGTAGAATAAGAGACTATAGCAGTGAATCACACCACATGTTTGTAGAATAAGAGACTATAGCAGTGAATCACACCATATGTTTGTAGAATAAGAGACTATAGCAGTGAATCACACCACATGTTTGTAGAATAAGAGACTATAGCAGTGAATCACACCACATGTTTGTAGAATAAGAGACTATAGCAGTGAATCACACCACATGTTTGTAGAATGAGACTATAGCAGTGAATCACACCACATGTTTGTAGAATAAGAGACTATAGCAGTGAATCACACCACATGTTTGTAGAATGAGACTATAGCAGTGAATCACACCACATGTTTGTAGAATAAGAGACTATAGCAGTGAATCACACCACATGTTTGTAGAATAAGAGACTATAGCAGTGAATCACACCATATGTTTGTAGAACAAGATACTATAGCAGTGAATCACACCACATGTTTGTAGAATAAGAGACTATAGCAGTGAATCACACCACATGTTTGTAGAATAAGAGACTATAGCAGTGAATCACACCACATGTTTGTAGAATAAGAGACTATAGCAGTGAATCACACCAGATGTTTGTAGAACAAGATACTATAGCAGTGAATCACACCAGATGTTTGTAGAAAAATGAGGCTATAGCAGTTAATCACACCACATGTTTGTAGAACAAGAGACTATAGCAGTGAATCACACCACATGTTTGTAGAATAAGAGACTATAGCAGTGAATCACACCATATGTTTGTAGAACAAGATACTATAGCAGTGAATCACACCACATGTTTGTAGAATAAGAGACTATAGCAGTGAATCACACCACATGTTTGTAGAATAAGAGACTATAGCAGTGAATCACACCACATGTTTGTAGAATAAGAGACTATAGCAGTGAATCACACACATGTTTGTAGAATGAGACTATAGCAGTGAATCACACACATGTTTGTAGAATGAGACTATAGCAGTGAATCACACCATATGTTTGTAGAACAAGATACTATTGCAGTGAATCACACCAGATGTTTGTAGAACAAGATACTATTGCAGTGAATCACACCACAATGTTTGTAGAATAAGAGACTATACAGTGAATCACACCAGATGTTTGTAGAACAAGAGACTATAGCAGTGAATCACACCACAATGTTTGTAGAATAAAGACTATAGCAGTGAATCACACACATGTTTGTAGAATAAAGACTATAGCAGTGAATCACACCAGATGTTTGTAGAACAAGATACTATAGCAGTGAATCACACCATATGTTTGTAGAACAAGATACTATTGCAGTGAATCACACCATATGTTTGTAGAACAAGATACTATTGCAGTGAATCACACCATATGTTTGTAGAACAAGATACTATTGCAGTGAATCACACCAATGTTTGTAGAATAAGAGACTATAGCAGTGAATCACACCATATGTTTGTAGAATAAAGACTATAGCAGTGAATCACACCATATGTTTGTAGAATAAGAGACTATACAGTGAATCACACCATATGTTTGTAGAACAAGAGACTATAGCAGTGAATCACACCACAATGTTTGTAGAATAAAGACTATAGCAGTGAATCACACACATGTTTGTAGAATGAGACTATAGCAGTGAATCACACCATATGTTTGTAGAACAAGATACTATTGCAGTGAATCACACCACAATGTTTGTAGAATAAAGACTATAGCAGTGAATCACACCAGATGTTTGTAGAACAAGATACTATAGCAGTGAATCACACCACAATGTTTGTAGAATAAGAGACTATAGCATGAATCACACCACATGTTTGTAGAACAAGATACTATAGCAGTGAATCACACCAGATGTTTGTAGAACAAGATACTATAGCAGTGAATCACACACATGTTTGTAGAATAAGAGACTATAGCATGAATCACACCACATGTTTGTAGAACAAGATACTATTGCAGTGAATCACACCATATGTTTGTAGAACAAGATACTATTGCAGTGAATCACACCACATGTTTGTAGAATAAGAGACTATAGCATGAATCACACCACATGTTTGTAGAATAAGAGACTATACAGTGAATCACACCACAATGTTTGTAGAATAAGAGACTATAGCATGAATCACACCACATGTTTGTAGAATAAGAGACTATAGCATGAATCACACCACATGTTTGTAGAATAAAGACTATAGCAGTGAATCACACCACATGTTTGTAGAACAAGAGACTATAGCAGTGAATCACACCACATGTTTGTAGAACAAGATACTATTGCAGTGAATCACACCACATGTTTGTAGAATAAGAGACTATAGCAGTGAATCACACCATATGTTTGTAGAACAAGATACTATAGCAGTGAATCACACACATGTTTGTAGAACAAGATACTATAGCAGTGAATCACACCATATGTTTGTAGAACAAGATACTATTGCAGTGAATCACACCACATGTTTGTAGAATGAGACTATAGCAGTGAATCACACCATATGTTTGTAGAACAAGATACTATAGCAGTGAATCACACCACAATGTTTGTAGAATAAGAGACTATACAGTGAATCACACCACAATGTTTGTAGAATAAGAGACTATAGCATGAATCACACCACATGTTTGTAGAATGAGACTATAGCAGTGAATCACACCAGATGTTTGTAGAACAAGATACTATAGCAGTGAATCACACACATGTTTGTAGAATAAGAGACTATAGCATGAATCACACCACAATGTTTGTAGAATAAGAGACTATAGCATGAATCACACCACATGTTTGTAGAACAAGATACTATTGCAGTGAATCACACCATATGTTTGTAGAACAAGATACTATTGCAGTGAATCACACCATATGTTTGTAGAACAAGATACTATTGCAGTGAATCACACCACATGTTTGTAGAATAAGAGACTATAGCATGAATCACACCACATGTTTGTAGAACAAGATACTATTGCAGTGAATCACACACATGTTTGTAGAATGAGACTATAGCAGTGAATCACACCACATGTTTGTAGAATGAGACTATAGCAGTGAATCACACACATGTTTGTAGAATAAGAGACTATACAGTGAATCACACCATATGTTTGTAGAACAAGAGACTATAGCAGTGAATCACACACATGTTTGTAGAACAAGATACTATAGCAGTGAATCACACCAGATGTTTGTAGAACAAGATACTATTGCAGTGAATCACACCAGATGTTTGTAGAACAAGATACTATTGCAGTGAATCACACCACAATGTTTGTAGAATAAAGACTATAGCAGTGAATCACACCAGATGTTTGTAGAACAAGATACTATTGCAGTGAATCACACCAGATGTTTGTAGAAAAATGAGGCTATAGCAGTTAATCACACCACATGTTTGTAGAATAAGAGACTATAGCATGAATCACACCACATGTTTGTAGAATAAGAGACTATAGCATGAATCACACCACATGTTTGTAGAATAAGAGGACTATAGCAGTGAATCACACCATATGTTTGTAGAACAAGAGACTATAGCAGTGAATCACACCAGATGTTTGTAGAACAAGAGACTATAGCAGTGAATCACACCAGATGTTTGTAGAACAAGATACTGTTGGAGTGAATCACACCAGATGTTTGTAGAACAAGATACTATTGCAGTGAATCACACCACATGTTTGTAGAATAAAGACTATAGCAGTGAATCACACCACATGTTTGTAGAACAAGATACTATTGCAGTGAATCACACACATGTTTGTAGAATGAGACTATAGCAGTGAATCACAACCACATGTTTGTAGAATGAGACTATAGCAGTGAATCACACCAGATGTTTGTAGAACAAGATACTGTTGGAGTGAATCACACCACATGTTTGTAGAACAAGATACTATAGCAGTGAATCACACCATATGTTTGTAGAACAAGATACTATAGCAGTGAATCACACCAGATGTTTGTAGAACAAGATACTATTGCAGTGAATCACACCATATGTTTGTAGAACAAGATACTGTTGGAGTGAATCACACCAGATGTTTGTAGAACAAGATACTGTTGGAGTGAATCACACCAGATGTTTGTAGAACAAGATACTATTGCAGTGAATCACACCACATGTTTGTAGAATAAGAGACTATAGCATGAATCACACCACAATGTTTGTAGAATAAGAGACTATAGCAGTGAATCACACCACATGTTTGTAGAATGAGACTATAGCAGTGAATCACACCACATGTTTGTAGAACAAGATACTGTTGGAGTGAATCACACCACATGTTTGTAGAATAAGAGACTATACAGTGAATCACACCACAATGTTTGTAGAATAAGAGACTATACAGTGAATCACACCATATGTTTGTAGAACAAGATACTATTGCAGTGAATCACACCACATGTTTGTAGAACAAGATACTATAGCAGTGAATCACACCATATGTTTGTAGAACAAGATACTATAGCAGTGAATCACACACATGTTTGTAGAATAAAGACTATAGCAGTGAATCACACCACATGTTTGTAGAATAAGAGGACTATAGCAGTGAATCACACCACATGTTTGTAGAATAAGAGACTATAGCATGAATCACACCACATGTTTGTAGAATAAGAGACTATACAGTGAATCACACCATATGTTTGTAGAACAAGATACTATAGCAGTGAATCACACACATGTTTGTAGAATGAGACTATAGCAGTGAATCACACCAGATGTTTGTAGAACAAGATACTATAGCAGTGAATCACACACATGTTTGTAGAATGAGACTATAGCAGTGAATCACACCATATGTTTGTAGAACAAGATACTATAGCAGTGAATCACACCATATGTTTGTAGAACAAGATACTGTTGGAGTGAATCACACCAGATGTTTGTAGAACAAGAGACTATAGCAGTGAATCACACACATGTTTGTAGAATGAGACTATAGCAGTGAATCACACCACATGTTTGTAGAATGAGACTATAGCAGTGAATCACAACCACATGTTTGTAGAATGAGACTATAGCATGAATCACACCACATGTTTGTAGAATGAGACTATAGCAGTGAATCACACACATGTTTGTAGAATGAGACTATAGCAGTGAATCACACCAGATGTTTGTAGAACAAGATACTATTGCAGTGAATCACACCACATGTTTGTAGAATAAGAGACTATAGCATGAATCACACCACATGTTTGTAGAATAAGAGGACTATAGCAGTGAATCACACCAGATGTTTGTAGAACAAGATACTATTGCAGTGAATCACACCAGATGTTTGTAGAACAAGATACTATAGCAGTGAATCACACCATATGTTTGTAGAACAAGATACTATTGCAGTGAATCACACCACATGTTTGTAGAATGAGACTATAGCAGTGAATCACACCATATGTTTGTAGAACAAGATACTATTGCAGTGAATCACACCATATGTTTGTAGAACAAGATACTGTTGGAGTGAATCACACCACATGTTTGTAGAATAAGAGGACTATAGCAGTGAATCACACCATATGTTTGTAGAACAAGATACTATTGCAGTGAATCACACCAGATGTTTGTAGAACAAGATACTATTGCAGTGAATCACACCACATGTTTGTAGAATAAGAGACTATACAGTGAATCACACCAGATGTTTGTAGAACAAGATACTGTTGGAGTGAATCACACCATATGTTTGTAGAACAAGATACTGTTGGAGTGAATCACACCAGATGTTTGTAGAACAAGATACTATTGCAGTGAATCACACCATATGTTTGTAGAACAAGATACTATTGCAGTGAATCACACCATATGTTTGTAGAACAAGATACTATTGCAGTGAATCACACCAAATGTTTGTAGAACAAGATACTATTGCAGTGAATCACACACATGTTTGTAGAATGAGACTATAGCAGTGAATCACACACATGTTTGTAGAATAAGAGACTATAGCATGAATCACACCACATGTTTGTAGAATAAAGACTATAGCAGTGAATCACAACCACATGTTTGTAGAATAAGAGACTATAGCAATGAATCACACCACAATGTTTGTAGAATAAGAGACTATACAGTGAATCACACCATATGTTTGTAGAACAAGATACTGTTGGAGTGAATCACACCAGATGTTTGTAGAACAAGAGACTATAGCAGTGAATCACACCATATGTTTGTAGAATAAGAGGACTATAGCAGTGAATCACAACCACATGTTTGTAGAATAAGAGGACTATAGCAGTGAATCACACACATGTTTGTAGAATAAGAACTATAGCAGTGAATCACACACATGTTTGTAGAATAAGAGGACTATAGCAGTGAATCACACACATGTTTGTAGAATGAGACTATAGCAGTGAATCACACCATATGTTTGTAGAACAAGATACTGTTGGAGTGAATCACACCAGATGTTTGTAGAACAAGATACTATTGCAGTGAATCACACCATATGTTTGTAGAACAAGATACTATTGCAGTGAATCACACCACAATGTTTGTAGAATAAAGACTATAGCAGTGAATCACACCATATGTTTGTAGAACAAGATACTATTGCAGTGAATCACACCATATGTTTGTAGAACAAGATACTATTGCAGTGAATCACACCAGATGTTTGTAGAACAAGATACTGTTGGAGTGAATCACACCACATGTTTGTAGAACAAGATACTATTGCAGTGAATCACACCATATGTTTGTAGAACAAGATACTATACAGTGAATCACACCATATGTTTGTAGAACAAGATACTATTGCAGTGAATCACACCATATGTTTGTAGAACAAGATACTATTGCAGTGAATCACACCACATGTTTGTAGAATAAGAGACTATAGCATGAATCACACCACATGTTTGTAGAATAAGAGACTATAGCAATGAATCACACCACAATGTTTGTAGAATAAAGACTATAGCAGTGAATCACACCACAATGTTTGTAGAATAAGAGACTATAGCAGTGAATCACACACATGTTTGTAGAATAAGAGACTATACAGTGAATCACACCACAATGTTTGTAGAATAAGAACTATAGCAGTGAATCACACCAGATGTTTGTAGAACAAGATACTATTGCAGTGAATCACACCAGATGTTTGTAGAACAAGATACTATAGCAGTGAATCACACCACATGTTTGTAGAATAAGAGGACTATAGCAGTGAATCACACACATGTTTGTAGAATAAGAACTATAGCAGTGAATCACACCACAATGTTTGTAGAATAAGAGACTATACAGTGAATCACACCATATGTTTGTAGAACAAGATACTATTGCAGTGAATCACACCATATGTTTGTAGAACAAGAGACTATAGCAGTGAATCACACCACATGTTTGTAGAATAAGAGACTATACAGTGAATCACACCACATGTTTGTAGAATAGAGACTATAGCAGTGAATCACACACATGTTTGTAGAATAAGAGGACTATAGCAGTGAATCACACACATGTTTGTAGAATAAGAGACTATAGCATGAATCACACCACATGTTTGTAGAATAAGAGACTATAGCAGTGAATCACACCAGATGTTTGTAGAACAAGATACTGTTGGAGTGAATCACACCACATGTTTGTAGAACAAGATACTGTTGGAGTGAATCACACCACAATGTTTGTAGAATAAAGACTATAGCAGTGAATCACACCATATGTTTGTAGAACAAGATACTATTGCAGTGAATCACACACATGTTTGTAGAATAAAGACTATAGCAGTGAATCACACCATATGTTTGTAGAACAAGATACTATTGCAGTGAATCACACCACAATGTTTGTAGAATAAGAGACTATAGCAGTGAATCACACCAGATGTTTGTAGAACAAGATACTGTTGGAGTGAATCACACCAGATGTTTGTAGAACAAGATACTATTGCAGTGAATCACACACATGTTTGTAGAATGAGACTATAGCAGTGAATCACACCACATGTTTGTAGAACAAGATACTATTGCAGTGAATCACACCATATGTTTGTAGAACAAGATACTATAGCAGTGAATCACACACATGTTTGTAGAATAAAGACTATAGCAGTGAATCACACCATATGTTTGTAGAACAAGATACTATAGCAGTGAATCACACCATATGTTTGTAGAACAAGATACTATAGCAGTGAATCACACCACATGTTTGTAGAATGAGACTATAGCAGTGAATCACACCAGATGTTTGTAGAACAAGATACTATTGCAGTGAATCACACCAGATGTTTGTAGAACAAGATACTATTGCAGTGAATCACACCAGATGTTTGTAGAACAAGAGACTATAGCAGTGAATCACACACATGTTTGTAGAATGAGACTATAGCAGTGAATCACACCAGATGTTTGTAGAACAAGATACTATTGCAGTGAATCACACCACATGTTGTAGAATAAGAGACTATAGCATGAATCACACCACATGTTTGTAGAATAAGAGACTATACAGTGAATCACACCAGATGTTTGTAGAAAAATGAGGCTATAGCAGTTAATCACACCACATGTTTGTAGAATAAAGACTATAGCAGTGAATCACACACATGTTTGTAGAATAAGAGACTATAGCAATGAATCACACCACATGTTTGTAGAATGAGACTATAGCAGTGAATCACACCTTATGTTTGTAGAACAAGATACTATTGCAGTGAATCACACCAAATGTTTGTAGAACAAGATACTATTGCAGTGAATCACACCTTATGTTTGTAGAACAAGATACTATTGCAGTGAATCACACCATATGTTTGTAGAACAAGATACTATAGCAGTGAATCACACCATATGTTTGTAGAACAAGATACTATTGCAGTGAATCACACCATATGTTTGTAGAACAAGATACTATTGCAGTGAATCACACCATATGTTTGTAGAACAAGATACTATTGCAGTGAATCACACCACATGTTTGTAGAATAAAGACTATAGCAGTGAATCACACCAGATGTTTGTAGAACAAGATACTATTGCAGTGAATCACACCATATGTTTGTAGAACAAGATACTATTGCAGTGAATCACACCACAATGTTTGTAGAATAAAGACTATAGCAGTGAATCACACCAGATGTTTGTTTTTTGCTCGTCGGCCAATTTCCTAACCATCGAAGTACAACCTTATCTATACCATGTGACTTAACTTTTGTTAGCTTTGATGTGGAACTTTATAAAATGCTTTTCGAAAATCGAAATAGATGGCATCAATTGCTTTACTTTCATCGGTAACGTTAATAATTTCGTAAAAGAAGTCAAGCATATTTGTCAAACATGAGCAATTTCGTCGAAATCCATGTAGAGAATCGTTTACAATCTCATTCCGACTGATGGTTTCCAGTAGTTTACCAACTACAAACGTTAGGCTAATTGGACGATAATACCAAGGCATTGATTTATTACCTTTTTTGAATATCGCCGTCACATTGACAAATTTACATTCTTTTGGAACATTTTACGCAGCAAGAGACTTTTCGAAAAGAGCAGACAATGGTTCAAGTATCTAATTTTTCGCCTCTTTCAGTGTCCTCGGATAGGCTTGCTGTTTTATTTATTCTCATGCCATTTATCGCTGACAGCATATCTTTATCTTATTTCTATATACTGCAAAACGTTTTACCACCTTAGCAATGGAATGAATTCGGGACATGAGTTGTATCTCCAGTTATAAATACAGATTTTATTTTTTGTAAGCTGAGACGGCACGGGCAACTGAGGCCCATGTCAAGGCCATCCCATTAACGCTTTATATATATATATATATATATATATATATATATATATATATATATATATATATATATATATATATATATATATACCCTAGCCTGAGCCAGGTACCAGTGTTACCGATCATCCCCTAGGGGTGGATGAACAGCTAGGTTTCTGAGGACCTACTGCATTAACCAGGATTCGAACCTATACCCTTGACTGTAGGCAGCCCGTGGTGTATCTTTGCCGTTGTTGTCTTGAATCAAGCCACCATTTTCTGTAATCCGTGATCCAGTTGACTGGGTAAAAACTCTTTTACTTCTAACATAATTCTAAAACTCTTTAAGGTTTCTTTTACTATTTCCAGCAATACACGCTTCTTACTGACGTTTGTTTTGACGCCTAAGTCTTTTAGTTTCCCTACGCAAATTTACGTAGTTTACCCCATCATTTGGTTATTTTTCTCTTTGAGTTTCGTCTGTGCTGCTTTCTCAGACAACACGCACTTCTGCAAGTTATTCTATCACGTCGGTTTCATCTTTGAAAGAAGACCTTCTTATTGGTACTTATGTTCCCTCCAATACTTTGAAATTATTACTGAATGTTTTCCAAGCTACATCCGCACCGTCTTCATTAACGACTTCGTCCCAGGTTTGCTGGTCAAGAGCATTGTGAAGACTATTGAAATTGGCAAGTCTTTATTCCGCTATTTTTTTCGCGACCCTCGTGTTGACCAGCTTTACACTGGCTATGTTGAAAGTTACTTCAAAAGTGATTTGTCGGTGATCACTTTTGCCACGCATTTCTTCCCCTACACCATTATGTACGAGATCCACATTTGTAGTTAGAACTAATTGTAATGTTTTCATTGCGAGTTGGTTTCTCAATTAATTGTGTTAGGGCGCTATCAAGCAAATTTAGGTTAAGCCCACGCCATGTGCTCCTGAAAAACTGGTTTTTCCCAATTTGATACCATTGTTTTAAAATCTCCCATAATGATCGAATTCTGTTCCTTACAAATTTCTGCTAATTGAACCCATGGGCGTGGGGAATTGACTTCTTATTCCCTCTACTTCTGACATACATATCCTCGTACCTAGCCTCTCCACATACATCCTATCACGTCCAAACATTTCAACACAACCTAGTCAGCTCTATCAAACATCCTCAGCTTACCAACTATAATACCTCTCTCTTACAATCATTCCCTGCTCAGTAAACCCGCCTCCCGCCACATACTGTAGGAACTTAGGCATTTCATGATCTACACTTTCATCCTCTTCTGTATGACTGCATGCGGTACTACGGTTCTCATCCACATAGCTCCGTCAGGACTGCTGTACCATCAAACATAACCATCGTTGCCTCACAAACAGTCACCTAGTCTCTCCACACACTCCTCAACGCACCCACGACTTTTACCCCCTTCTCCAGCCCTAAGGCTCACTTCACCTCCGACAGTTTCATCCGCTGTCATGTCCATTTCCAAGTATCTAAATCACTCCATTTCACCGGTTCTCTCTCCAAACTCACTCTTCAACTAAACTCTCTCTCTCTCTCTCTCTCTCTCTCTCTCTCTCTCTCTCTCTCTCTCTCTCTCTCTCTCTCTCTCTCTCTCTCTCTAATACTGAAAATTAATTCCGTACTTTTTTCACTCATTTATTTTTCACTAACGGATGATTTAACCAAGTGCTGTCACTTGAATTACGGCATCATCCGGAATTTCAACGCAGTGTAGAAGGTCCTGGATTACATGCAATCCTCCTAGCCAATAGCTAGAGACTTTTCCTTCTCACTATCCAGTTACTATCTACAAGAGACTACCCACCTCAGACACGAGTGTGCTGCGTCTTCATCAAGCCTGCTGCTTAAAGAATAATCTCGAGTACATTTTTCCCTACTCTGTGAATATACGTTAAATCTTTATAGTTGATTAAGAATTCTCTCGGCCATTATTCGCATATATCGCCAACATTGACAATATAACACAGTTGAGAAATTGCTGATGATTTAGAGTAAGTCGTGTCAATTTCAACCCAAGATTGAAATATTTAGCATTTAAAATTTTCACTGAAGCAAAAGATAAGAAGAAATTTGTTACAGAAAATAAAGAACTTCACAATATTGGCTGTAATCTGTCTCACAATATGAGAGGTTAGTTTCATAACTACTCAGACTCTTGTACAAACTCTGTGTCATTACAACAACGAAGCAATAAGAGTGATCTTAAGCACACCCTGATGCCTACGTAAGCTGAAAAGTGACCTGTTACCCTAAGCCGTCCGCCTCTGCGCCACATCATACTATCTCGCTTTTGACATCAGCCCATCCTGTCCTTACGTATGTGTGCAGGTGTGGCGGCGGGGATCGGAGAAACTGCTAAATACCGGTAGTTAGAATGACCGGCTCCTTACTCTTTAGCCTGTTATAACGCGTTACTGTAAACACTGCCATACGTGTGACTTAATACGTCGCACTTCTACTACGTTAGGTCGTAATATCAGTGCATCTTACTGTCGTCACCATTCAATTATACTGACAGACAGTCGTGGGGGATAATGGTTATATCGTGATTTTTAAATCAATTCCATATATTACAGGAAGCATCTTACAGGCAACAGGTTAATACATCATCGATGGTAATCTTTGGACGGAAGAATATTATTCTACTTATGTGAGGCAAACAATCCTAAAATAAAAAAAATGAGATATTGAAAAGCTCATTGAGTTTCCGTAATGAATCAAGAAAACTTCATCTGGAGTGAAAAATGATGTATGGGTAGGAAATGCTCACTGCTCGAACCGTGACATAGTTTTTGACGGTAATTACGTGACACATACTTGAATTTCTTGGTTCATTCTTCATCCAACAATTCAGCCTGGCTGCCTCATGGTACAGGTAATGACAATGACGTTATGCAGAATAATTTTCCAATACAAAATGGATATAGACGCAATCCTGCTTTTGATATCTAAATTCAATTTCTAGTTTGGATTTAAAACAGTGGCGTCAATGACACGGTGATACTCGGGTTCTGTTCTGACCTCGATTCCCGTCTCTCTTGTAACCCATTTCAGTCGCATGCTGATCACTCCACACACTTCTCCCCACCATTCTCTAATGCTCGTTTTTTTATCTTGTATTGAACATCATTCCTTTATTATCACTGGACTTGTGTACCATCTCAGAATGAACAAACAAGAACATGATCAAATTCTTTAGTGTTAAAACGTAATGTCTGCCAGTATCTTCGTCTAAAACTCATTCGTTTTCATTTATTCTATTTTACATCACCACAATTCATCCCTGTAATAACATAAACATGTTGGACATAACCATATCCTCCACACAATCAACATCACAATGTCTGCTTACCCAAAGCTAGGGTTGTGGGTAGGTGATATATCTATTTATCTTTTTTGCTGCTGTGAACACTTCAGTTTCACATCTGCTCGTGGTGTTATTCGCTTTAGCATGCATTACTGCTCATTCTTCTGGGTTGGCATACTCTCCACCTCCCTTGTTAGCCAGAGGGGAATCTAATGCCCTCTGTGTCATAACTTTCCAGGCATCACCTGTTTTTAACACCCCTTTCTGTGCGCCGTGATGTCACGCAGGAACTATTTTGTCCACTGTTCTCGTGAGCTGTCTGCCTGTGTTCCCGCCCCCAAAGCATCTGGCTACTGCTTCCCACAATTTCACTGTGGAGACCAACAAATGGAGGATTAGCCATTATGATACTTCCTTCTTTCCTTCAACAACTAAACTTTGAGATTGTCTTCTTTCGTCTTCCCATCTTCTTATAACCTTTCTACTTCTCAAGAGTCAGCCAGGATTAATTTTATACTTCCTTACTTTTTTCCTTGACTTTATTTCTTTCGCACAAGATGGGCCTTAATCAGGGCAGGTTCGGCCCTTGCTGTGTCGGTCACTAATAAAATCTCCGAGTAATTCAAATATTTCCGCCACAAGTCACTGACACATAGGTCATTAAAATGACTCTTATACCTTAGTATAAGCAATAATAGGTTATGACTGAATACTTGCATGCGCCGGAATCATTTTAGGGAGTATTGAACTCCTTTAACGTCACCTCTATCACGACAAGGTGCGTCACTTTTGAATTTCACATCTTTTGATAATCTTGAGCTCACACACTCACAACGCAGCATCTTTGCAAACCACGCATTACTCATGAACTTCCTCACATTTTCTCTCACATAACCATCTGTATCATCTTCCAGCCTGATCCTCTCTCTCTCTCTCTCTCTCTCTCTCTCTCTCTCTCTCTCTCTCTCTCTCTCTCTCTCTCTCTCTCTCCACCCAGATTCCCGCTACCTCTCAGTATAGTTCCTCCAGTAACCTCCTTCTTACATTCTTCATTTCGTACTCTCACATTCCAGCACCACACAATCTGTGACTCTTGTCAGAAGTTGCTGAATGTTGGCCACATTCGTGCGGATCGGTTTGCAGAAGTGGGATACCCATCCCACATCCCGTGTGTTGGCAAAACCGACAGGGAAACCCAGCTCCTGAAGGGACACGTCTTGCCCTTGCTACACTTGTGCAGTCAGAACACCTGAAAATTGACGAAGATGAACCCAAGCACAGAAGAGCAAACCTTCATCAATAGTCATAGGAATGTTGATAAGGAATTGCATTAAATGTTTCGTTTCTCTTGCAGTTGACAAAATTTGCTATCAATTGATAATATTTACTGGTGGCGGTCCGCGCAGTTTGTAGGAAAATTCGTTTATCTTCCTGAGAAAGCAATATGGAAATTTGAAGACGAGAAAGAAACTGGCTGTGACACTTGCCGAGGATGATGATGAAAGGGAGGAGAAGAGCAATATTGGGAAGAAAAGGAAAGGAGGACAAACTTTGCTCGAGTCATGGCAGTAGGTACAGGCGGGCAAGGCAAAGAAATGGGGTAGAATTAGGGACCTTTAGTTGAAGCAAAAATGAAAAAGGTGTATGTAATGATATTGTACTGAGAATAGAAGCCGAGAGAGGAGACGTGAAATATGATTTCATGTAGCAGAATCAGGAGACTCTCATAGTGGGAGAGTGACGTAAAGGGAAGACGGGAAACGAAGACGGAATATCATACTAAAGAAAAGTGGAGACACTGATGATAAGGAAGGATAGGAGGCAATGATGGTAGAGTTATGGAGAAGAGATAGAGAGAATACACAAGATATAAAGCGGGAGAGTGTGGGTGATTATGGTGTTTTGCTTGTCAATCAGGCCACAGAATTTCAGTCAGCAATTGACTGATAAGATCACGCTATGTTATTTCTTTTATGTCAGTTCACAACACTGCAGGAAACATCTGGGTACTAGCGGATGAAAGCCTTGCATCACGTTAGTCAGATGTGGCAGCGTAAGAGTGTGGCTGGCTCACGTCTCGTGTTGGTCTGGCCAACTGTAGAGGCACAAGCAACAACCAGGCATCACCTCTAGCCACGACAACATTCATACTTTTTTCTGATAAAACTTTTTGTTTTCCAGATTATTCAAGAAAGCTAACAATGTTTAGGGAGGATGGATACGTGACCAATGAGCCCATCATTTCATGTTAATGCATTATGATATTCTACCAGAAATGGAGTAAGGCCAGAAAATATTAGTCATTATGAAGTTTATGAGAGAGAGAGAGAGAAGGGGGAGAGAGAGAGAGAGAGAGATAGAGAGAGAGAGAGAGAGAGAGAGAGAGAGAGAGAGAGAGAGAGAGAGAGAGAGAGAGAGAGAGAGGGGTTTGCTCGTCTAATCAACCTGTTGAAACATTAATTACTGTACCAGTGATGGTGTTGGAGGGAATATTATTCAGTCCTGCGACGCATTACTGCTCCTGTCCCAGATGACGCTTAATACCCGCTTCTGCTCTACATCCCACTGTACGTGTACTTACCACGCACCTACATATTCTCTAACTCCTGATGTAAAAGTCTCCTTTGTTGATGTCGGTTTCTGTCTAAAACAGGTGGAATCCCCACGTACATATGTCTTCCTTCTTATCTGCTTAACATTATGCACTCCTCCAGATATAAGGGATTAAGTACGGACCAACAGCGTAATTACTGGGTTTAGTTCGGGTTCCTACGCCGGAGACAAGGTGAGAAGACAGTGCGGGAGCGGCGGTGTGTTGCCTGCCCCTCATTGTAATGATTTACATTCATCACTTCAGATCCCTAATAATGTTAATCCTCCATTCATTACTTTCTCACTCTGAGCTGACAGGTAACGCACAAAGTCGTCCACTTTCTTCTATACTGCGATTCTCAGCTCGTGATCATTCCTTCAAGAACAGTGTCCAAGAACGTTAAGAAAACTGAAACCTAGGATTTAAACGATAGAAACGTTCAGATGTGCTTTCCGGATACAAGTCACTGAGTGTGTCCAGTAAGGTATCTTCACTGTATCTCACCACGATCTTCCTCTCCCATTCATTCCGATATAATGATCCTCTTTCAGTGTTTCCATATACAAACACGCCATCGCCGTACTCAAATATGAGCCCATCACAAGGCCATTGTTTGAACTCCTCACCATCAACTGTGAACAGACCGAACTTGACGCACAGTGGAATGGGTTTAATATAGTCTGTCTTCGAAACCGGCAAATCGATATCATCCATGTTTTGAATGGAATTCCTCACAGCTTCGATAGCCACCTTGTGGGTACGTTGGTAAAACGGTTCTTCACATCAAAACTAGTTAGCTTCTCATCAGTGATATCTATGTCTTCACCTCTCCACTAAGTCCGGTGAGTAACTTAGTTAAGTGTCACTGATTGATTCAAGCGAGTTCGACTGCGGCCTGGCGAGGCTTTCCGTAAGGCGCACTTCCAGTTCTTGAGGTAGCGAGTCTCATGAGCATATCAGGATTATGGATTTTGGGTAAGTCTCTCATCTAGGATGACTCTGCTTTGGTGGCCAGGTATTAAGTTCACTAACCATTTTGTTGTTGTTGTTGTTGTTGTTGTTGTTGTTGTTGTTGTTGTTCCTGTAGATGGTGGTAACACGTATCTTGTGTCAGAATACGTCAGGGAACTGTGACCAATGCTTTTTTTGATGTTCTCTTGTACAAGAGCGAGGTTGTGTTTGGTTGAAGCCATGACGTGATGTAGGAGGTTCGTATGCAGGTTGATGGGGGGGGGGGGGGTTGAATGGGTCAAGGCCATCCTGTGAGAGTGGGATCTTCTACCTGATTCCCCTGTGAACTTCTGCTTCCGGAATTTTAGACAGTGGAAACAGCAGTGTTAAGGGGCGGGAGGAGGACGGGAACTACAGTAGCTTAGGTGGTATTAGGATGGGTACTTTGCGGGCAGATCTTCCGACGTTTGGGGTGTCATAGTGAGACCAGGAGGGGTTGTACAGTATTCAGTCCAAATTATTTTGTATGTATTATATGTTGTCAAGGCCGGTTGCAGAGGTGTTCGTTAAGGATGTAATTGTGTTGCGAGTGTTAGTGGAAGTGAAGGGTAGGTTAGCGGATGTTACCGGATGGACTGTATGTGTGTGTGTGTGTGTGTGTGTGTGTGTGTGTGTGTGTGTGTGTGTTTGTTGTTGGGTGTATTGTGCCTGTCCTGTACTAGGGTATACTGGACGTATGGTTGATCTTTGAGCAATGTTTGTACATTCAAGGAGGGATAATGCTGGACTTGCTCAGGGGGGGGGTTTCATATGTTGTGGCTGGCGTGACATGGGAGGCGTGGATTCTCTTCCTCATTCACCGTCGTTGTTTGATGTAGGTTAAGGAAGGAGTGTCAGTCTGCTGTTTGTTTTTTAGCACTGAGATTAGTGATGGTGATTACATTTTGGTTTGTCCTATGGTCTCTCTTGGTGGTGAGTGGCTTTTTCTGAATACGTTTCTTTGCTTTATAAACACCGCAATCACCAGTGAGGTCCTCGTTATTGTGGTTGGCGCTTCTTGCTGGCTTGGTCCATAACGATAATACAATATGAGATGGTGTGGTAAGGGGATGAATCACCTGTAACGAGGCTCTGGTGCTTCGATTGTGTGTGTGTGTGTGTGCTGTGTGAATGCTGATCAGTATGTTTTCATATGGGGTGCTTCTTTATTTTGTGGTTGTGTGGGTTAGATGGGTTAACTTCTGTTTCAAAAGGATGAGTATGTGGTCACAGGAGAGTTTGTGTAAGGTGTTTAGAGTGATTCGTTTGTTTTGCTGGTTTGGTAATGTTTGGTGAGCTTGGTTGCTGGAGGTGGTGGGTCGGGAGTTTGGTAGGTTGATTATGCCTGGAAACATGACGCTCTCGCCGTGTGAAAAAGAATTTCAAAGGAGTAAATAATCGTTCAGACTACGAAGAGAGAAGGTTAGGTTTTCTCTGTATGTCCAGCAGACAAAATACTCTTACAGTGACAAGACTGTGTAGGAAAGAAACGCACATCAGTCAAAAAGAATATTACAAATTCAGTAGCTTTTCTTAAGAAAAAAGCTTTTGAAAAGTGTTCGAAGTCGCCTTCAATATAGCCTCCCTAATCCGTAGTCTGATCTATTATATCAAAGGAAACATTGTAACCTGACGGGAGAGAGGGACAGAATAGTATGGAATATGATGTAATGAGTGGTATAGGTACAGATTTGTCAAACGAAGGGGAATGATTATATATATATATATATATATATATATATATATATATATATATATATATATATATATATTATATATATATATATATATATATATATATATATATATATATATATATATATATATATATATATATATATATATATATATATATATATATATATATATATATATATATATATATATATATATATATATATATATATATATATATATATATATATATATATATAAGGACTGGTGATTGGGAATACCTGGTTTAAAAAGCGGGATATACATAAGTATACGTATGTAAGTAGGAGAGATGGCCATAGAGCATTATTGGATTACGTGTTAATTGACAGGCGCGCGAAAGAGAGACTTTTGGATGTTAATGTGCTGAGAGGTGCAACTGGAGGGATGTCTGATCATTATCTTGTGGAGGCTAAGGTGAAGATTTGTATGGGTTTTCAGAAAAGAAGAGTGAATGTTGGGGTGAAGAGGGTGGTGAGAGTAAGTGAGCTTGGGAAGGAGACTTGTCTGAGGAAGTACCAGGAGAGACTGAGTTCAGAATGGAAAAAGGTGAGAACAATGGAAGTAAGGGGAGTGGGGGAGGAATGGGATGTATTTAGGGAATCAGTGATGGATTGCGCAAAAGATGCTTGTGGCATGAGAAGCGTGGGAGGTGGGTTGATTAGAAAGGGTAGTGAGTGGTGGGATGAAGAAGTAAGATTATTAGTGAAAGAGAAGAGAGAGGCATTTGGACGATTTTTGCAGGGAAAAAATGCAATTGAGTGGGAGATGTATAAAAGAAAGAGACAGGAGGTCAAGAGAAAGGTGCAAGAGGTGAAAAAAGAGGGAAAATGAGAGTTGGGGTGAGAGAGTATCATTAAATTTTAGGGAGAATATAAAGATGTTTTGGAAGGAGGTAAATAAAGTGCGTAAGACAAGGGAGCAAATGGGAACTTCAGTGAAGGGCGCAAATGGGGAGGTGATAACAATTAGTTGTGATGTGAGAAGGAGATGGAGTGAGTATTTTGAAGGTTTGTTGAATGTGTTTGATGATAGAGTGGCAGATATAGGTTGTTTTGGTCGAGGTGGTGTGCAAAGTGAGAGGGTTAGGCAAAATGATTTGGTAAACAGAGAAGAGGTAGTAAAAGCTTTGCGGAAGATGAAAGCCGGCAAGGCAGCAGGTTTGGATGGTATTGCAGTGGAATTTTTTAAAAAAGGGGGTGACTGTATTGTTGACTGGTTGGTAAGGTTATTTAATGTATGTATGACTCATTGTGAGGTGCTTGAGGATTGGCGGAATGCGTACATAGTGCCATTGCACAAAGGCAAAGGGAATAAGAGTGAGTGCTCAAATTACAGAGGAATAAGTTTGTTGAGTATTCCTGGTAAATTATATGGGAGGGTATTGATTGAGAGGTTGAAGGCATGTACAGAGCATCAGATTGGGGAAGAGCAGTGTGGTTTCAGAAGTGGTAGAGGATGTGTGGATCAGGTGTTTGCTTTGAAGAATGTGTGTGAAATACTTAGAAAAGCAAATGGATTTGTATGTAGCATTCATGGATCTGGAGAAGGCATATGATAGAGTTGATAGAGATGCTCTGTGGAAGGTATTAAGAATATATGGTGTGGGAGGCAAGTTGTTAGAAGCAGTGAAAAGTTTTTATCGAGGATGTAAGGCATGTGTACGTGTAGGAAGAGAGGAAAGTGATTGGTTCTCAGTGAATGTAGGTTTGCGGCAGGGGTGTGTGATGTCTCCATGGTTGTTTAATTTGTTTATGGATGGGGTTGTTAGGGAGGTGAATGCAAGAGTTTTGGAAAGAGGGGCAAGTATGAAGTCTGTTGTGGATGAGAGAGCTTGGGAAGTGTGTCAGTTGTTGTTCGCTGATGATACAGCGCTGGTGGCTGATTCATGTGAGAAACTGCAGAAGCTAGTGACTGAGTTTGGTAAAGTGTGTGAAAGAAGAAAGTTAAGAGTAAATGTGAATAAGAGCAAGGTTATTAGGTACAGTAGGGTTGAGGGTCAAGTCAATTGGGAAGTAAGTTTGAATGGAGAAAAACTGGAGGAAGTAAAGTGTTTTAGATATCTGGGAGTGGATCTGGCAGCGGATGGAAACATGGAAGCGGAAGTGGATCATAGGGTGGGGGAGGGGGCGAAAATCCTGGGAGCCTTGAAGAATGTGTGGAAGTCGAGAACATTATCTCGGAAAGCAAAAATGGGTATGTTTGAAGGAATAGTGGTTCCAACAATGTTGTATGGTTGCGAGGCGTGGGCTATGGATAGAGTTGTGCGCAGGAGGATGGATGTGCTGGAAATGAGATGTTTGAGGACAATGTGTGGTGTGAGGTGGTTTGATCGAGTAAGTAATGTAAGGGTAAGAGAGATGTATGGAAATAAAAAGAGCGTGGTTGAGAGAGCAGAAGAGGGTGTTTTGAAATGGTTTGGGCAAATGGAGAGAATGAGTGAGGAAAGATTGACCAAGAGGATATATGTGTCAGAGGTGGAGGGAACGAGGAGAAGTGGGAGACCAAATTGGAGGTGGAAAGATTGAGTGAAAAAGATTGGTGTGATCGGGGCCTGAACCTGCAGGAGGGTGAAAGGAGGGCAAGGAATAGAGTGAATTGGATCGATGTAGTATACCGGGGTTGACGTGTGGACCTGTCTGTGTATACATTTTGTGTATGGGGGTGGGTTGGGCTTTTTCTTTCGTCTGTTTCCTTGCGCTACCTCGCAAGCGCGGGAGACAGCGACAAAGCAAAATAAAAAAAAAAAAAAATAAGGTGTAGGGAACGAGGGGAAGTGGGAGACCAAATTGGAGTTGGAAAGATGGAGTGAAAAAGAAATTGAGTGATCGGGGCCTGAACATGCAGGATGGTGAAAGGCGTGCAAGGAATATAGTGAATTGGAACGATGTGGTATACTGGGGTCGACATGCTATTAGTGGATTGAACCAGGGCATGTGAAGCGTCTGGGGAAAACCATGGAAAGTTTTGTGGCGCCTGGATGTGGAAAGGGAGCTGTGGTTTCGGTGCATTATACATGACAGCTAGAGAGTGAATTTTAATGAATGTTGTCTTTGTTGTCTTTTCCTAGCGCTACCTCGACTACATGCGGGTGGAGGGGGTCGTCATTTCATGTGTGGCGGGGTGGAGACGTGAATGAATGAGGGCAGCAAGTATGAATTATGTACATGTGTATATATGTATATGCCTGTGTGTGTATATATATGTATATGTTGAGATATATAGGTATGTAAATGTGCGTGTGTGGATGTGTATGTATATACATGTGTCTGTGGGTGGGTTTGGCCATTCTTTCGTCTGTTTCCTTGCGCTACCTCGCTAACGCGGGAGACAGCGACAGAGTATAATAATGATAAGTGATAATGATAAAGATCACTGACGTAAACCCGACTTTGGAAAGGAGACAGATAAGGCGAAGGTTTGGAAAGATAATAGACTGAGATGCAGAAACAGACCGCCAGGCGAAGGGGAAGAGAACGACAAAAATAGGTAAGTGGGTATGGAGAGGGGAAACATAAAGTCCAAGTTATGTAAATGTTATGCATTAGGAATATGTCGGTCTAGCAGGTCTGGTAGATCGTCTGGGATACAACATAGATTTCAGGATTGCTTTCCCAAAAAATCTTTTCACGTATAATAAGGGCTTATGCCGCTTGTTGGGTGGGTTTAGATTGTAACCAACTGAAACGGGATCAGGCAAACAATGTTGTATGGTTGCGAGGCGTGGGCTATGGATAGAGTTGTGCGCAGGAGGATGGATGTGCTGGAAATGAGATGTTTGAGGACAATGTGTGGTGTGAGGTGGTTTGATCGAGTAAGTAACGTAAGGGTAAGAGAGATGTGTGGAAATAAAAAGAGCGTGGTTGAGAGAGCAGAAGAGGGTGTTTTGAAATGGTTTGGGCACATGGAGAGAATGAGTGAGGAAAGATTGACCAAGAGGATATATGTGTCGGAGGTGGAGGGAACAAGGAGAAGAGGGAGAACAAATTGGAGGTGGAAAGATGGAGTGAAAAAGATTTTGTGTGATCGGGGCCTGAACATGCAGGAGGGTGAAAGGAGGGCAAGGAATAGAGTGAATTGGAGCGATGTGGTATACAGGGGTTGAAGTACTGTCAGTGGATTGAATCAAGGCATGTGAAGCGTCTGGGGTAAACCATGGAAAGCTGTGTAGGTATGTATATTTGCGTGTGTGGACGTGTGTATGTACGTGTATGGGGGGGGGGGGTTGGGCCATTTCTTTCGTCTGTTTCCTTGCGCTACCTCGCAAACGCGGGAGACAGCGACAAAGTATAAAAAAAAAAAAAAAAATGGAAACAATTGAAGGACGGGAATTGCTACCCTGTGCAAAGTGATGAAGGTCTTGACAGCATGAAAACTCGTGTATGTGTGTGTGTGTGTGTGTGTGTGTGTGTGTGTGTGTGTGTGTGTGTTTGTGTGTGCGTGTGTGTGTGTGTGTGTGTGTGTGTGTGTGTGTGTGTGTGTAATCTTTTATTTGTAGTTACCTGTATGTGTGGTACTGATAGAGAGTTCTGCCATAGTAGGACCCCATCACTTAAAAGCTTTTATACCATTATACGACCTTTTAAACCTGTGCATGTTGTCGTTATTAACAGTTTTATCACTCAGTGTTTGCATTTAACCACCACATCCTTTCTCACGTGTATCTTGCTCAATATCATGTCAGCCTCTGGTCGTCTTGTCTTTGTATATTTCGAAGAACTATTCACTGCTGATATCAGAGTGATTTAAAAGCATGAAGGAATTGATAAAGTTACCCTTACTCTTTTTACTTCCCTGGTTGATGAATGTACGACCATATAACCTCTTTTCCGTAATTCAGCTATGCAAAGTTTGTTTCCTTCTTTTGCTGCTCTCCTTTGGACCTTTTCTATGAGTTCTTTTTACTTCTTAAGTACGGTGACTAAACTTGAGACACACTATCTGGTTTTGCCTGAAATAGTGATTGAACAGGGTTGGTGAATATTTCATTAACCATGTTACCTTAAAGTTTTTCTAGTTATAGTCTGTCAACAGTTGGTCTCCTTTGCAACTATCCTGAGTTGGAGCTCTAATGATTGATAGGTACAACACCGACTTCTACATCTCTCACATACAAATTCAAACAACTTATTTCCAGCTAGATAATATGACGTATATAGGCCTTCTTTCACTGTGTCCCATCCTCGTTAATTTTACACATACTCAGATTGAATTACATAAGTCATGTATCAGACCAGCTCTTAGAGCTTGTTTAGATGTACTATTATGTGTTAATACAATCCTCATTATTCTTTACTTTCCTCATGACTTTGGCATCATCTGCAATAGTATTTACGTAGATCACAACAGTATTGGTCCTAAGAAGGGGCCTTGCGGCACGCCACTGATGACATGTCTTTTGTTCCTATCCATTAATGTATTTTTTCAACTCTCGAAGGAGTTTTCCCCTTATTCCTCCCTGAAGATCCTGCTTCTTTACTAATCTCCTATGTAGTATGGTGTCTAATGATCTATAGCAGTCCAGATACACACAATCCACTCATCCTTTTCTTTTGACTTGCATGGAACTCGCTGTTATAAAAGTCTAAAAGGCTTTATGACGCAGAGCCCCTTTCCATATATCCGTCTTGTCACCAGCTTGCTTTGTAATTATCTTTTCCAGTATTCTAGAAATCATGGTCATCAGAGAGACTGGTGTGTATTAAGCACAATTTTCCGGTCTCGAGATTCAAAGAAAGTCTTACATTTCTCCTCTGCCCCTCCCTCGGCACATTATCTTCTCCCAGCGACATCTTAAGCAATATTTCAGTGTTCATTAAGCATACCTGCACACTCTTATAACTCATGCACTAGCTTGATCAGGGTCATGAACCTTAGTATGTCAAGGCCCTTTTGCATTTGTATTTTCTTTGTATGTCAATGCTTCCTGAGCCTCCAACCCCACTCCATCTCACTGATGTTAGGGCTATAGTGTCTTCCACAGTAAAACACTTCTGAACTAGTCATTCAGCCTCTTGCACATCTTTACGTCAGCCACTACAGCTCTTTACTTCAGATTCCTTTGCCACAGTAACTACTCTCACACTGACAGTTTAACGCTAATGAACATACTTGCTCTCATATACCTGTCACATCCTGACTGCCTGTAGTACCCTCAGTATTTCCTGTGAAGTATATGCCTAAACTCTGTTGTGTCGACATTTTCTTTTCTAATCTTCTCTCTACGTGACACTGAATATACTCATGTTTTTAATCCGTCACTGTCAGATTCACGCACCTTTCATACCATTGACCAGATCATACTTAGAGAACTCCATTTTTCTGTTTTTGTTTGAACAGAAATTCTTTAGCTGTTTAGTTTCAATGATCATATCTTATTTCTATTGCGATTTTTTATCTATTCTTTTCATTTGATAATTTTCCCCATAATCAAAGTCAGGCATTGCATGATTACTTTTTCCATTTGGTTTATCTGATATTTCCAGTGTCATTCTAATCAGTTCACTAACAAGCTAGTATAGCAAATTTTCCTCTAAACGCTGTAAAGATGAATTTGCATGACTGTTACCATGAGAATCCATATCTCTGCAACCCATCTCTGGATAACCGAATTCCTCCATGAAAAGCAGTTTACCATCTTTGAGAAGTGCTTGTTTATCTGCTTCATATACCATTCTGTTTCTGTATCATTTTCATTTTATGTATTTTCTGGAGGGTTAGAATTCTTTGTAGGACTTTTTAATGTTAAAACCATTGTTCCTATCTTATCTACAATTACTCATCCCGTTAGTTACTGCCTAAATGATATATCTACTATTTCTGATAATTAAAGTTATCTCTTATTAGGAGAGTCATACCTCCTCTTCCTGTCTTCTCTTTTCCTCCTTACTATCATGGAACCCCTGGACAGAACAGATGAGAATATATTTCTTAGATAAGATTATTTCCGCAATTCCGACAATATCAGGTGCGTTTTCCCTAGCACTGTCCTCGACTTCCAGCATTCTGTTATTCATTACAAATCCATTTACATTTGCATATATTACCGACAGTTTGACATTACCTTTCTGTCCTGTTTCCTCATTTGGTGTCTCCCTTACTTTGCCTCTTGACTGTATAGTCTTTGCCTTTACCCGTCTCTTCCCTTCTTCTATCACGTGTGATTTCCACCTTGTGTTATAAGCTTGCCAAAGTACCTCCGGTCTAGTTGACCCCAGACGATGCGTAACCATAACTTATGTCTTGAGTATTTCCTTCATCACTTTCATTTATCACAAAAAATTGCACCTGGCAGGTAAATAATCTTCAGTGCTCTTGCGATGCGCATTTCTTCTTTTTTCCCCAATTTCATATTTATCTTGTGTATGATCTTACAGTCCACACACACAGACACACATATATATTCATATATTATCATTATTGATGTACTTTGTCGCTGTCTCCGGCGTTAGCGAGGTAGCGCAAGGAAACAGACGAAAGAATGGCCCAACCCACCCACACACACATGTATACACATACACGTCCACACACGCACATAAACATACCTATACAAATACATATACTATACCTATAAAAACTATAATCATTGTATTGACTGGAGTAATGCCATCTCACTTATTAACTCTAACTCTATTACTACGAGAAACATCATTGAATCTTATATTATTAAATACACAAAGAATTATAATCTTAATATTAGTGATGGTCTTTACAAATTGGAAAACTTTATTGTTGATAAAATTTGTAAAATGATAAGTTTATGAACGCTCGTTGTATGTTTTAGACAATCACATGTTTACGAAATGGCGTCCTAGCTTCGTCTCTTCGATGTATATCAACTGACTGTTATATTCCTCTCTTGTGTCTCCCCTGATGATGTGATTATTACACGAAAGTGCACTTGGGAACTTTTCGTGTTTCATTTTCCCCGTGGCCTCTTAGGAATATACTTGATCACGCGCGATATTATGATCCTTTCCAATATTTTTTTTTTTTTTTTTTTTTTTTTTTTTTTTATACTTTGTCGCTGTCTCCCGCGTTTGTGAGGTAGCGCAAGGAAACAGACGAAAGAAATGGCCCAACCCCCCCCCCCCCCCATACACATGTACATACACACGTCCACACACGCAAATATACATACCTACACAGCTTTCCATGGTTTACCCCAGACGCTTCACATGCCTTGATTCAATCCACTGACAGCACGTCAACCCCGGTATACCACATCGCTCCAATTCACTCTATTCCTTGCCCTCCTTTCACCCTCCTGCATGTTCAGGCCCCGATCACACAAAATCTTTTTCACTCCATCTTTCCACCTCCAATTTGGTCTCCCTCTTCTCCTCGTTCCCTCCACCTCCGACACATATATCCTCTTGGTCAATCTTTCCTCACTCATTCTCTCCATGTGCCCAAACCATTTCAAAACACCCTCTTCTGCTCTCTCAACCACGCTCTTTTTATTTCCACACATCTCTCTTACCCTTACGTTACTTACTCGATCAAACCACCTCACACCACACATTTTCCTCAAACATCTCATTTCCAGCACATCCATCCTCCTGCGCACATCTCTATCCATAGCCCACGCCTCGCAACCATACAACATTGTTGGAACCACTATTCCTTCAAACATACCCATTTTTGCTTTCCCAGATAATGTTCTCGACTTCCACACATTTCCAATATATATATATATATATATATATATATATATATATATATATATATATATATATATATATATATATATATCAGATCGGGGAAGAGCAGTGTGGTTTCAGAAGTGGTAGAGGATGTGTGGATCAGGTGTTTGCTTTGAAGAATGTATGTGAGAAATACTTAGAAAAGCAAGTGGATTTGTATGTAGCATTTATGGATCTGGAGAAGGCATATGATAGAGTTGATAGAGATGCTCTGTGGAAGGTGTTAAGAATATATGGTGTGGGAGGAAAGTTGTTAGAAGCAGTGAAAAGTTTTTATCGAGGATGTAAGGCATGTGTACGTGTAGGAAAAGAGGAAAGTGATTGATTCTCAGTGAATGTAGGTTTGCGGCAGGGGTGTGTGATGTCTCCATGGTTGTTTAATTTGTTTATGGATTGGGTTGTTAGGGAGGTAAATGCAAGAGTTTTGGAAAGAGGGGCAAGTATGAAGTCTGTTGGGGATGAGAGAGCTTGGGAAGTGAGTCAGTTGTTGTTCGCTGATGATACAGCGCTGGTGGCTGATTCATGTGTGAAACTGCAGAAGCTGGTGACTGAGTTTGGTAAAGTGTGTGGAAGAAGAAAGTTAAGAGTAAATGTGAATAAGAGCAAGGTTATTAGGTACAGTAGGGTTGAGGGTCAAGTCAATTGGGAGGTGAGTTTGAATGGAGAAAAACTGGAGGAAGTGAAGTGTTTTAGATATCTGGGAGTGGATCTGGCAGCGGATGGAACCATGGAAGCGGAAGTGGATCATAGGGTGGGGGAGGGGGCGAAAATTCTGGGAGCCTTGAAGAATGTGTGGAAGTCGAGAACATTATCTCGGAAAGCAAAAATGGGTATGTTTGAAGGAATAGTGGTTCCAACAATGTTGTATGGTTGCGAGGCGTGGGCTATGGATAGAGTTGTGCGCAGGAGGATGGATGTGCTGGAAATGAGATGTTTGAGGACAATGTGTGGTGTGAGGTGGTTTGATCGAGTGAGTAACGTAAGGGTAAGAGAGATGTGTGGAAATAAAAAGAGCGTGGTTGAGAGAGCAGAAGAGGGTGTTTTGAGGTAGTTTGGGCACATGGAGAGAAAGAGTGAGGAAAGATTGACCAAGAGGATATATGTGTCGGAGGTTGAGGGAACGAGGAGAAGAGGGAGACCAAATTGGAGGTGGAAAGATGGAGTGAAAAAGATTTTGTGTGATCGGGGCCTGAACATGCAGGAGGGTGAAAGGAGGGCAAGGAATAGAGTGAATTGGAGCGATGTGGTATACCGGGGTTGACGTGCTGTCAGTGGATTGAATCAAGGCATGTGAAGCGTCTGGGGTAAACCATGGAAAGCTGTGTAGGTATGTATATTTGCGTGTGTGGACGTGTGTATATACATGTGTATGGGGGGGGTTGGGCCATTTCTTTCGTCTGTTTCCTTGCGCTACCTCGCAAACGCGGGAGACGGCGACAAAGTATGATAAAAAAAATAAAAAAAAAATATATATATATATATATATATATATATATATATATATATATATATATATATATATATATATATATATATATGAGTGATTTACGTCCACCATTCTCCTAGGTTAGCCAATATTTCTAATTTCATTGCCACTGACTTTAAGTCTAAGTCTTTCAGTGTTCATTCTTCATCCCCTTTGTCTCTGACTTTGTCATATATCTGCAGCAACATAAATGCTCCCGTCTGTCTCGTGTGTAACAGCGTATATTACTCTGAGTAAAGCTTCAGTCAGTTTCCTGTGTAGTTGTGTTTCTGTGCCGCCGCTGCATCAGTCCTCATGCTTTGCGTGTGTTAACCAGTCCCAGAGGGGCTCCTGCTGCCCTTCCCTGGCCGGTATTTTTAATTGCTTTTGTGCTCTGTGATATTGACATCCCCTCTTGCTCAACCGTCCCCAGAACATGCAGAATAGACTCCCCTGACCTGTTTTACTGTTTAGTCATTTTACGTTCTATATTTTGGTTAAGTTTATGCTGAATATCCTCGACTACGTTGAGTTTTGTGGCCCCAGACTTTCTCTCCAGTTTTATGATACCTTTCATGTGTCTTGATGTAACCTCTCAGTGTCTTTACTTCTTCCAGCAGCCATGTTAATCTCTGACCTGCCCCCATGTCATTTCTATCAATTTCCCAAGCCTTTTCTTTTCTTCCCAGTAGCTTCCATCGTCTTGATCAAGCCACTACAGATTGGTCAGTGTACCTTCCTCTGTCTGGATCCGTATTTCTTTCAGAAATCATGTTCGATAAAATGAAAACTGTCTTTGATAATAAGCTTAGATCTGGGCTGATCTGAATTTCCTTGGTTTATTTATGGTCTCTTATTTGCCTGCGTCATACAGTCTTGCTTTTTTAACTCATTCATTTGCTACACTCCACCACTTTTCATTCTTTTATTTACTTTTCAATGGAATTCACTTCATACACCTCTTCAGTTTCATTATGCCAGTTACTCACAATATCTTTTATTGTGAGTTAGAAAGACTTTACATAAACATTATTTAAAGTATTTGCTTATTGACTATGGTAAACTCCTTACATTAGGATCGAAATCAAAGGTTTTCTTACCTCCAGTGTTATTTTCAGTGCTCATTCTCCACAGTAGATAGTTGTATTTGAGAGATGTTTCATTCAGAGGTGCCTCTGTACACTGTTCCCTCCCTTTTTTGTACAGACAGGCCTGCAGTGCTGAGGACCTTCTGATTGTGGCTAAAAGTAATGCTGTTCCTGGGTGGCTGTGTGGCTGATCTCATACTTTACAGCTGCGTCCATCTTTTGTTAAGAACTGTTATGGCGTCTCTGCATTGAAATGATGCCAGAATATAAGTGTTTAGAGTACGATCTGATCGTTCATTGTGTTCCCTCTCATAGGTGCTGCAGGTTACGTTCCTAGTACGACCTAACCCTACTGCCGCAAATCATGATCTCTTTATCCTCACTCACCCACTGTTTCACTGTTATAGTTTCATGTTTCCTCCCAGTTCATCTATGAGACTTGTGGTGCCAAGGAGGGGGAGGCTCCTATCCTGGAATCTTGGATTTCCCTGGACCTGAAGCAATAAAGGCAGGGGTGAAATTTATGGGTCACGTGGCTGGGTGCATGATGCCAGATGGAACGTGGCAAGAACAGGATAAACTCTCGCTGGATGATAATACTCGGCTCAGATCCTCAGGTCTGAGAAGTCTTAAGTCAACTTTTACTGGCACTGAACACTAAGATTAACTCTTAAGACAAGGAAAAAATATTGGGTAATCTCCTTTTGTTGAGCACTTTAGAAGTAAACAGTGAAAACCCTTTAGATAAGCTTTTGTTAGCAGAGGGCAATAGAGTGATATCATTATGAGAGAACGTAAGGAATACATCTTTATGAAAGACAAATACGGGTGTAAACAGTTGGCAAAGATAATTACTGGGGTAAACCGTAGATACGGATAACCATGGAGTTCACTGTTGGTAAAGATGACTACGGGCGTTAACTATTGATGAAGATTTTTTTGGATTCAAATTCATGTTGCGCGAGAGCAAGTCTATGATCAGAAATCTTAAGAAGGAAACTAAGAGCTTTTGTATAAAGCATTGTGGGAGAGCTCTTGGGTCTTGAGAGTTCTGAGGGACAACCATGAAAATATGCTCTGGAGATTACTGAAATATCTTTATAGAAAAAGAACTAGTATGCTTAATATTCTGTGAGTTGCCTGTCTCTGGGAATCTGTTGGGATAGTTTTAAAGACAAATTCTTGCTAGTACGAAACGCAGGATTAAACTCCTTTTAGCTATAGTCAGGAATCCTTTATCAGACCTTCATGCGTTTTTGGGAACCATCAGAGAATCATATTTGATTACTATCGTTATTTCATATTGGACAGCATTGTGGTGGCATCTTGACTGAATATACAACCCAGAAATCGAAGCTTCAGTATTATGACACCAGGAGACAGGACGTAAACTCGCCCAATTTATAAATTCGTGGAATTACAGTTTTTCTTTACTAGCAGCTATGTCCTCACAGTTCTCTCCGGTAGGGATGAACCTTACTTACAAGTTAATAATCATTTGGTGAATCATAAACGTAATGAGGGAAGTTAAAGTAAAATATTTCCTTCTAACTCTAAAAGATATGAAAAGCCCATACATACATATATACATTCATATATACATACATACATACATACATTCATACATACATACATACATACATACATACATACATACATACATACATACATACACACATACACACATACAAACATACATACATACATGCATTTGTACATACATGCATACATACATACATACATACATACATACATACATACATACATACATACATACATTCATTCATGCATACATATATCAATATATTCCTGCATACACACGGTCAACTGTAAAAGCGACAGAAAAGTATGAGGAAAATGATTTGATCCTCTTTCAGCAGAAAACTTGTGGTTAATCTCTCCTTGAATCAGAACTCCATTGGCAAATTCTTGCTGGTGAATCGCACTTTGATTGATGATAAGCTTTATAGCAAAATCTTGTTGGTAAAACGTTCTCTGAGATACAGCTGTTGTGGTAAACTTTTATTGAAGAGCATTGTGTAAAAATTTATATTTTGCGTTCAGTTTTGTGTCAGAAATATCAGAGGGTTAGCCTCTTGAGGAGATTTAGTCCTTGAATGTGTTGCTTTTACTAGATATCCCTCATGCGAAAATCTTTCCTTTGAGGAGCTCATGGATAACCCATTGCCAAAAGAAGACTTAGAGACAATGACATCTCTTAAGTGAAAGTGCTTACCATAACATCTTATTAGTATACGTCACTAATGTATTTTTGAAGTCTCTGGGGTAAACTCTTCTTACTGAAATGCTCTTTGCTATAATATTTCTGGTATAGAATTCATCGGGTAGAAATTCACAAAAAACCTAGGGTTATCTCTCGTTGGGATTGAGCTGTATCATATAAACGGGTAGAGGAGAATGCTTTGGATTAACCAATATTACCAGGAGACCCTGGGAGCAGGGAACTTAATGTAGAATTTTCTGGGGACATTTTCCTCAGTAAAGGGTCGAATTCACCACGGCTTTCGACCTAGGTGTCCAGAACATTATCCTTAACAGTATCATCCATAAGAAAGGAAGTCATTTAATTGCTTCCTGTTGTGTTCCCATCACTCGACCGTCTGTAACTCTAAACTCTTCGAAACTCTCCCGACTTTCTCTTCTTTAACTTGATGGTGACATCACTACAATCTTATTTCACTGCAGGTTTAGAATTGTCAGATATTTAGAATTGTCAGATGTGTGAGGAAGTACCAGGAGAGATTGAGTGCAAAATGGAAAGAGGTGAGAGCAAATGGTGTAAAGGGAGTGGGGAGGAATGGGATGTATTTAGGGAAGCAGTGATGGCTTGCGCGAAAGGTGCATGTGGCATGAGAAAGGTGGGAGGTGGGCAGATTAGAAAGGGTAGTGAGTGGTGGGATAAAGAAGTAAGATTGTTAGTGAAAGAGAAGAGGGAGGAGTTTGGACGATTTTTGCAGGAAGTAGTGCGAATGACTGGGAGATGTATAAAAGAAAAAGGCAGGAGGTTAAGAGAAAGGTGCAAGAGGTGAAAAAGAGGGCAAAAGAGAGTTAGGGTGAGAGAATATCATTAAATTTTAGAGAATGAAAAGATGTTTTGGAAGAAGGTAAATGAAGTGCGTAAAACAAAAGAACAAATGGGAACATCTGTGAAGGGGGCTAATGGGGAGGTGATAAGTGGTGGTGAAGTGAGGAGATGGAATGAGTATTTTGAAGGTTTGTTGAATGTGTTGGATGATAGAGTGGCAGATATAGGGTGTTTTGGTCGAGGTGGTGTGCGAAGTGAAAGGGTTAGGGAGAATGGTTTGGTGAACAGAGAAGAGTTAGTGAAAGCTTTACGGAATATGAAAGCCGGCAAGGCGGCGGGTTTGGATGGTATTGCAGTGGAATATATTTAAAAAAAGGGTGACTGTATTGTTGACTGGTTGGTAAGGTTATTCAATGTTTGTATGGTTCATGGTGAAGTGCCTGAGGATTGGCGGAACGCTTAAGATTAGGGTCAGCTGGATATTCCCACATGGGTGAGGTACGTATGTGTGTATGTGTATGTGTGTGTGTGTGTGTGTGTGTGTGTGTGTGTGTGTGTGTGTGTGTGTGTGTGTGTTTCAATTTTATTAAGCTATATATTTCTTTTTACAGTTTTCTAATAATCTTGATATCGTCTTCTTATGAAAGCTTAATTAGTATTGTTCTCCAAAATTCATTTTCTGTCCTTCGTCCTTTGTTGATGTGCGATTCGTGCAAAACTTTATGATTTCATAAACCTGCTTCCTGAAGGTTTTATAACGAGACAAAGGTTTGTGACGTCATCCTGCAAATAAATTAGAGATATAAGCTGCTCAAGGTTGCTGGCCACCTCATTCTTATACATGTGGAGCTGTGTCATTATGGTCTTTAATGAGGTATTGTGAGGAAACTGTTGAATATTCTTGATACCAAACAAAAAATGAAATTGTAATGGATGTGCGGCTTATGGCTTTCAAGAAACAGGACGCCAGATTTTAGAAAAGGGAGTGAGTGCCCGAATAACTCTTCACGCCATATAACATAGGGACTATACAAGATCTGTTTGTGCGTGCAGTCGTGACGTGACGCAGACGTGAGCGTATGTGCGAGACAGAGACTCTTGTCCTTGTTTGCTGGTGGATAGCTCGCCGGGTGAGCAACATTACGGGGGTAGGGTGTAAGAGTCCCTAAGAGAAAGTGAAGTGCATTCTATAGTCAGCAGCATTGAATTCTGTTAGCCACGTGCGCAGAGGTGGTTCATTATGGAATCAAACAGAACGCACCCACTCAACCATCGATCCGTTAATGCAACAAGCAGTTAAGAGAAGCGGGAAGTGTGTTAAGAATCACTGGAAAACATCGAGATTCCAAAGTTCGTGGGGAGAAAGTTCGGAAGGGACTTCGTACATTGATTTGGACGGCAGCCGTGAGTTCGAAATTAGGATTCTTCGTTCAACAGTTCTTGATCTTGTCCATAAAACACTACGCTTGTCATGTTACACGCTGCAGATGGTTCAGGGAATTAAACCTGCAGATTGTGGTGTCTGTCAGGACTTTGCAGTGGACATGCATTCCTGAAACTATGATGCATTCCCGGAGAAACTATGATTTTCCCATCGAAGCTGCATTTGATGTTTCTGGACAGATGAATGGGTACAACTGATGGAATCTTAAGAAATGAAATCCCGCAGTGCTGGCGAGACATGCATGGGGCAGCTCTAAACTGAATGTGTGATGTGGCCTAATGAAGGATCGCATTATAAGGCCCTATTTTCCATTGACGAGTCTTCAACAAGGGCGTGATTTATCTGCAGGTTATAGATCTGTGCACTAACCCAGAGATTTTTACTGAAATAATCTTTCTGAAACTTAAGCAACTGGTCTGTGAAGCACCAGTTTTGGAGTATTGTGATGTATCTAAGCCAGTAACCTTAACTGTTGATGACTCAGGGTATGCTGTAGGAAGATCACCCTGTTGCCTATGCTGCCAAGTCCCTAACTAAAACTCAGAGAAATTATGGTTGAAAATTGAAAAGGAGCTGTTGGCCATTGTTTTTGGAGCAGAGAAATTTCCTTCTTATGAAATAAAGTAGTTGGAGAGACTGATAATAATCCCTTAGAGAATATTTTCGAGACGTCCTTGTCATCTGCTCCTCCTAGGTTACAGAGAATGCTTCTCAGACTCCAGAAATATTCCTTAGATAATTTTTGAGTGAGCAATTTTCAAACTGGTTGCTTGGAAAAGTCGGGCCCATTCCTTCACGCCGCTGGATTTTTTTTTTTTCCTCCTAGACTTCATCGAAGGCAGAGTCTACCAAAGTTCAACAGTCTGAAAGAACTGTGGGGCAGAGTTAATGACGCCTTCGTTCTGGTCACAACGCAGATGCTGGAAGACGTTTGGTAGGAGATTGGATACCGGCCACACGTTAGCCACGTAGCCAGTGGTGCACGTATCGAGGTCTGTATTAACCGAGGCCAAACTTGGATGCCTTTCTAGACTCTAAACGGATTCACAATAAACAGCTTAGAACCCAGTATGTAACGTTTTATTTCTTGAGGGCTTTAAGGTACACATCTTATGCTGTTTTCGACATTCTTTCATTACTGCCATACACACGGGATGTTCTCACATCTCTGTCAAAATAACGGAGAACTGTTCTTCTACCTTCGACGTCCATGTCCTTGTCCACGTCGACGTGCTCGTTCCTACCTTATATCTGAGTTCAGTACGATCATGTTACTTCACGTGCAGATGACCAGCGATAAGCACTTTAAAATCCTACCAGGTCAGGTCCCATGTTTCTACTGGTGCCTTGTGGAGGAATTTATTATCTTCGCTCATTTGTATATAGCTGATGAAGTGCTTGCCCTTACCCGACATACGTCACATTGATAGATGTAATTTCTATCTTTTATATATGGTAACTTATTCATATCTTATCTGTTATATTTAACGCATTACGTTTGATTGGCTTAATTTCTATAGTTCATGTACGATAAAGTATATATTTCTTAGAAGATAAAAAATCCTTCATTTTGGTCAAATATTTTCGACTGTCATATTCCAAACGAATTACTATGCGAATCCATGACATATTTCTAAGTGCATGAAATTTATCCTATTCAGAAAGAAAATACAGCGGCGACGAAACCTTACATTTTGTCAAACAATTTGCCAAACTAAACTCTGGCAGTTGTTCCCATCAAAATATTAATCTAAATCGTAATGAGATTTCTCTTTTCCAGCGAGGCATGTCGTTGTTGCAGTGGGGAAACTGCGTCATATATAGCATATGTTGTCAAACACAGGTATGTCCTCTTCTGTTTTGTGGAGTTTTCAGATCGTATTTCTACGACACTCGAAATGATTTTTCTGTTTCCCAAAATGGTCTTAGGAGATAGCTTGTAGCTTGTTTCACAGCTGAAATATTTCAGTAAATATAGTTTCAGTTAATGTCCACCGAACCAAACATGTGGATTCTGACTTTGACGAGTTAATTGATGGAACGATTTACCTACGTAGACCATTTAAGATTTTCGTATTGACCAGATACGCGAGCATTGCATTACCTCAAGCACAAGACTGAGCTATACCGTAGCGCTCCCATCTTCATTCCTCCAGCCATAAATGACATCTATGGATTGATTATTTGATGATATCATCAGACTAGGATCTTACAACTACAGGAAAACAATTATTTGTCCATGACGAATAAATGGTGGACTTGTGAAGCATGGATGTTGTATGAATTTGAATATTCAGTTACATAGGTCAAACTCAGATGATTCCCGAAATGAAGAAGAAATCCGACCAGAGCCAACTGAACTTAGAAAAGAGAAGGTTAAGAGGTGATCTAATACAGGTATTCAGAATTATCATAGGCTTAATAATGTCAATCTAATACCACTTAAGGCTTGGATGGTCTGATATATCCCCTGCGGCAGTGTACATACACACTCATGGGCGAACTTTTACCTAAAATGAGGCGAAGTACAAGATTGTTTATATGGAATTATTTTCCGATCAGAGTGGTTGAACGCAGTACTGTACATGTGTTTAGCTACTTCACCTGAAGTCTAATATTAGCATTATTTGCTCTTCCTTAGTCAAATGAACAGTTTGCAAGTGTTTCTCTTTGAATCTTCTGAATGCATTTCAACTCTTATCACACAAATCTCTGAATTCTTATTTTCCACTGCCACAAACAGCCTCGAATAAAATCAGTGGTCTTTTGTTGCTTGAATTCCTTTGTATTTCTTTGTATCTTATAGCTGCATTATCGTGCCACAACCCACCATCCTGCAGCTTAACATGTTTCAGTCCTTTTCACGTCAGTAACTTTAAATTTCAGCTCACTTTGCACTAGCATTTCTTATCTTTATGTATTAGTCTTCCCTGCACCAGCATCTTGATATTTCAGTTCTCCCTAATACAACGTCTTCGACTTCACTCTTCAGTTTTCAACATATCAGTTGTATATTTATCCGCCCGTTCTCCTTGCGTCAGCATCTTTATTTCTTCATGTCTTCCTCCTCTTGCAGCAACGTTTACATGTCCCTGGGTCTCAGGTGTCGTTGGTTGAGAACCTTTACGTAGCATCTCTCCTTCACTGGCCTCTTACAGTCCAAGTCCCTCCTGCACCAGAGGCCCCGTCTAATCCCTTGCAGTAGTATTTTCAAGCTTCTGTATTCTCGTGACTTAGTTTTATCTCTGTGCCAGTATTTCTACATTTCTGCTCTTCCTGCACCAGGGTATCCATATCTCAGTGTTCCATGTGTTCAAAACTTTACATCTCACTTGCGTAAAGCACGTCATCATACCTCAGTTCATCTATCAGCATCTTGATCTCCCAGCTCTCATTGTTCAGACGTATTGTGTCTTTAAGCTTCAATTCTTTCCCGACCAGGATCCTTGGGTTTCTGTTTTCTTTACACTCGTGTACTCGTGTCGCAGTGTTTCCTTTACCAGCAAATCTTTATTTCAGTTTCTACCACACTATCATGTTTATCTCTCAGTTCTCCATGTCTTAGTCTTCCCACCACCGTCATCTCATCTTTTTTTATCATATCTCCTTTACCAGGATTGTTGTTATTTGTATACTTTGCCATTATCTACATACTGGGTTTATTCGTGCACCACCATTCTCATCTTTCACATTTGCCTTCACTGTATATTTAGACCCTTGTTACATATTCACTATCATCTTCATGTTTCATTTCTCCTCTCTTCCCTTCCAATCACTTTCACGTTTCTTTTCCCTCCAACATCTTCACATCTAAGCTCTCCGTCCATCAGCACTTCCGTGGTACTGTTGATGAACGTGTTGCATCATATGTCGTAGTCCTCCACCACAGGTGTTTATCGTATCAGATCATCTTCCAAGACATTCTTAATTTTCGATTCTTCATCCATCCGAAATATCTTTCCTCTCTTCCACACCACAGTTGTCTTCATGGTTCGGTTCTTTCACTTCGTTAATTTTCTTCAGTTCCTCGCCACCACCTGTATTCGTTATATTTTGATGGCATTTCGTAGACAGATATTCATGAATCAGTTAACGTTGAAATATAGAAAGGTGATGCATATAGTTTTATCATTCTAAATTTTTTTGAAATGTTTATGAAAGTAAAAGGAGGTATGTAACAAGGAAGTAGCTCTCTTATACAAAGGAAGGGTGTTTATGGGAAGATAAATCAGAGTAAGGGAAATTAGATGATGTGTTATGAAAATACTTAGTATTCTAACCAGTATCACAAGAGCGAATAAAATTTAACCGAGTTCCTCCATAACCTTCTGCTTATCAGTTTATGTATGAAGGCATATTGGAAAGTAGTAATGAGTGTTACTCACTGTATGTTAAGATGAACTTCCATTGATCAGTCAGATGAAGTCCCCAAGTAATCACAATATCCATTCTGGAAGCACGTCTGCAATAATCATTTTACCATTGTAACAACAACTGAAAAAAGAGTCAAGTTCAAAGTAAGGACTATTATCCTCTCAGATCCTCATCTGCCCACTTGAGGTCACAGAGGCCACAAAATTCACATCGTGTAACAAAAGCAATATCTATCTAGACCCAACTTCAATACACAGTCTCCTCGTCCTGCGCAGAAGTTTATTCGCTTAACCACTAAGCACACATGTTCACCGCTGTCATCGGAATAGTGACACAAAGGGATCCATCATCCTCAAGATATATATACCATAGTCAATCTCTCAGTCAACGGCATTGCCAGCTTGTGCAACTGAGTGAATCCATAACCGGTGTAGGTATGCTGACCTTCACTGTTGTACATTACTAATGTATTCGACCTAATCAGGACTTAAAGACCCTCTTAACATGATCAGACAGACTGAATAATGTCAACCGACATTCCTGACATTCTTCGATACTGGCCCAGGCTGGGAGACCTGCACCTCCACGTGTTACACTTCTGTAATTGTATACTCACTGTACAGAGCGGCTTTTCATAATGCAATGACCTTTGCAGGTTTGATTGTTACTTACGACACAAAAGATGTTCGAATATCTCTTGATATGTTGTTGATTATTTCTTGCTATCATCTACCAGAGTTGCCTCACATGAACATATTGTGCAGATGTGGAGGTTATGAGTTTGATTACAACCCAAGTTTTAACCACTTTTAAACAATGACATGTGAGCATAACTTCTCCCATCCCTTGTGGTAGTCGTGATAAAAACAGTCATATGGGACTGTCAGTCACCCGTACTGCAGCAAAGTATTTTGTGAGTAAGTTATAATACTCTTTACTAATGGCTGTAGTTTCTATTGCCGAAATAGCTAAGGACATGATATATTTCAGACTAATATATGTGGGAAAGAAAGTAATGAACAGATGTCAGTCACTCACGCAGTAATGATCCTGTCGACTGCTTAACAAGGTCGTACTCAGTGTCAGGTCACGTCACTTGGAACAGTTCTTCCCTGTAGCCAGTGATCCCTGCCAAGGAAGAACGTCTCGCATTGATAAAATGGCCTCCGTGTTCGTCAGTTTGCCTTACCTCCCGATCCATTAGCCCCTTGGCCATACAAATGCCTCTTTGGCCTTTTCAGTTTCTGCCGTACCCAGAAAGTCCAGAGTTAGACCAGGATTAATCTACCTTCTGAACAAGTCATCCTGTTTTCTGTTAGTCTCCATGCTGACGCATTGGATTGCAAATCAGATTCCACACAAGTTAAGTGAAATCCTCGTATGTGATCCTCTACTGTTTTCATTTCGATGTACAAAATGGTATTCAGTTTAAGACGGTTATCTCTTGTGGCTGATACTTTGCACACACCATTTATGCAGTCGTTGTACTGGAATTTTCGTCTGAATACTCTACCATATTTTCATTTACCATTACGAGAATTTATATTTTAAGCTTCGCGATTCAACTTTGACCTGATCGTTTTATATTCCACGCTTCATTTACCTTTTTGAATTAATGAGTTAAAAACACTAACAAAATGAACACAGCGGCTTATGTTAGCAACGTAGGATACCATGTTATGTTTCAGCTTCTATGTGTGTTGGTAAACTGTACTCGTCCCACTGTGTCTAGTGTTGTGGGTTATCCAACTAACATTGTGTTAAGTGGAATCTGGGAGGTGTTGCCGGTTTTCTAACTACCAGTGTGTTAAGTGAGCTTGCGAGATGGTTTTCCGATTTGTTTGGGTGCATATTTTCTTGAACAGTAGTGTTTGTTTTTGATGAAGTGTCGCGCAGATCCTAATGCATCACTCACGAACTGAAGTCTGATGACAATCCCTTCGTGGACGTCAGCTCACCCTAATCTCAGCTGTTACACAGAAGGGCACAAGCTGACCTTTGGTGGCGTAAGTTGGAACTAGACTACTAAGCCAATTACAGATGATAGATCAGATGTGCCAGAGCAACCTGTCGAGGAGAGGCAGAGTTAGTTATCATTTATCGTGTTTGATTATGTGTTTCAATGGCAGGAGCTTAGATATTGATTATCAAGAAATTGTATAGTACAAAAAGTTTGTGTGAATGCTGTAGGCACCTTTATGCAAGGAAAAGAAAGAACATAGAAAAGATGCACCTGTTCAGTCTCTACAGGATCTGTTCTAGTTTAAGGAAATAATGTAAAGGATTCTGAAACTTTCTTCTATCTGTGAGGTGAAAGAAACTATAGAGTTAACCCTTATGATTGTTCCCCAGACTTTGCAAGGCTCATCTTTCATATCAAGTGGCACCTGTAGCACTTAGTCAATGTATCCCATTTTCTAATCATGCCTTCCAACATTCACCATCTCATACCGCAGTAACTTGCCAAGCTAACTAACTGGCCAGGAATGGATTGCTGGAAGTGTGGCATCCGGATCAGATCCGGTGATGGGAAATTCCGTGGCAGAATAGACACGTCAGACCAGTCCAGTGTATGTATAGATATATGTATATATATGTTAATGTCTTTCCGACAAATGGGTATGTTTGAAGGAATAGTGGTTCCAACAATGTTGTATGGTTGCGAGGCGTGGGCTATGGATAGAGTTGTGCGCAGGAGGATGGATGTGCTGGAAATGAGATGTTTGAGGACAATGTGTGGGGTGAGGTGGTTTGATCGAGTAAGTAACGTAAGGGTAAGAGAGATGTGTGGAAATAAAAAGAGCATGGTTGAGAGAGCAGAAGAGGGTGTTTTGAAATGGTTTGGGCACATGGAGAGAATGAGTGAGGAAAGATTGACCAAGAGGATATATGTGTCGGAGGTGGAGGGAACGAGGAGAGGTGGGAGACCAAATTGGAGGTGGAAAGATGGAGTGAAAAAGATTTTGTGTGATCGGGGCCTGAACATGAAGGAGGGTGAAAGGAGGGCAAGGAATAGAGTGAATTGGATCGATGTGGTATACCGGGGTTGACGTGCTGTCAGTGGATTGAATCAGGGCATGTGAAGCGTCTGGGGTAAACCATGGAAAGCTGTGTAGGTATGTATATTTGCGTGTGTGGACGTGTATGTATATACATGTGTATGGGGGTGGGTTGGGCCATTTCTTTCGTCTGTTTCCTTGCGCTACCTCGCAAACGCGGGAGACAGCGACAAAGCAAAAAAAATATGTCAATGTGTATATGTATGTATATGTGCACATATACATACGTGTACATTTCAACGTATACATACATATACATACACAGACATATACATGAATATACACGTACATATTCATAATTGCTGCCTTCATCCATTCTCGTCGCCATCCCGCCACACATGAAATAGCATCCCCCGCGCGAGGTAGCGCTAGGAAAAGAAAAAAAAAAAAACGCCATATTCGTTCATATATATATATATATATATATATATATATATATATATATATATATATATATATATATATATATATATGCAGAACTTCCACTTCACCTTGAAGAGATATATGCAACAATCACCACAGAAAAGGGAATAAAAACGGTGAGTACTTTCGTTTAATACATCCGAAGACAGAGTGGAGAGATACATTCATTTTTAAGTCTTCGGACCTCTGCTTGGTCCTATACGGGCCTTTGCCTGTTAGCGGCCCGTTACCTCGTTTCTCTGTGTGGTCTTCTGAGATGCAGACTCCTTCTTCTGGAGATGGTACTGGGCGCGCTATTTTCATCTGAGAAGTGGGTATTCACCTATGGTCCAGAGCAGGTGTTCCATATGGTTCTCTTGAGTCTTTTGAAGTAGTGAGGTCGCTGGTAATACATAGCGTTCCTTACTAAAGTCAGGGACTCTTGCGCGGAGACTGTGTCACTTGGCGGTCGTGCATGTAGTGCTCCAGTGGGCGCGTTGACGGCTCCTAACAGTAGACGCAGTCTCTGATGACACAGTCAATTTTTTGCCAGCTACATTGGTACCTCAGTCGTAGATGGTGTTGATTGACAAGGGTTTTCCTGTTGATTCCTTTGTCGTTATATGATGGCTCCAGTAGCGTGGCCACCATATACCACTTGACTGACAGGGATCCGACACTGTACAAGGCGTCCAGGAGATTCCTCTTGGTCCGGAGCCTTGCTCCTTTCTGTAGCTGGTGCTTGATTTGTTGCAGGCTCACTGGAACATGCACCTGGATGTTGCTAAAACGTGTAGCTGCTTTAGCTGCATCATCTGTTGTCTCATTTCCCTCGATCCCCACGTGACTGGGGATTCAGTGTATGGTGACGGGACGTCCCTATCGCTGTAGCTCTTGAAGGTGAGCGAGGGTCGAGGTGACAAGATTAATGTCGTCCTTTGGGAGGCTTTGTTGCAGCGCTTGCACTGATGATGACTTGGAGTCCGTGTGTATTATCACGAACTTCGAGTGCGTGGTGGGTGCGTGTTCCAGGGCTTTGGAGATGGCTACCAGCTCCGTCTGTAGTGTAGAGCAGCCATCTGACAGCTTCCAGAGGCGAGTATGACCTTGTGTGTGGAAGGACGCCCCCGACCTTCCCTCATCTGTCTGGTCCACTGAGCCTCCTGTGAAGTATACTACAGCTTCAGCAGGTGTCTCAGTGGCCATGTTTCTCAAAGCCAGTCTTCTCAGGTCTTCCTGCTGGAGGCTGGACTTCTTGTCTTCCAATGCTGTGTCTGCGAGGGTGGCTGGTGAAGGGTCTCATGGAGGCAGTAAACTACACCGATGGTGTGTTATATCCTCCGTCTCCAGTAAGGATGCTGCCGGGAGACACAGGTGTTGAGGTCCTTAAAAGCACAGAGGTAGCAGTGAGGCGGGGCGTCATCATGTGGAGTGCAGGTGGGCACTAATTACGTGACCTGACATCTGACCTTCCTCTCCTTATAGTGTGTGTGGACAGGGTTATTCTGGTAGGTACTTCTTAATAATCATGTATCTATATCTATCTATGTATCTATGTATCTGTCTCTATCTATATTTATATATATATATATATATAATATATATATATATATATATATATATATATATATATATATATATATATATATATATATATATATATACACACACACACACACTGTGTCCGCTCTAGTGCATATGACAATATCTATCTTACCAAACGTTTCATGAAAACGGTCTGTTTTTTTTTCCTTCAAAAGCAGAGGACGATGGATTCGAGTTTCATATCTGCCATTCTGGAGGTGCGTCAATAACGAAGTGAAATTGAATATACCAGAAATCAAAGTGGGTAGCCAATCTTGGTGGAGTGTGTTGACGCTTTATCGTGTTTTTACTTTGTACTCTTTGATATAGATTTCTTTTATTTTCAAGAGCCTGCTATGTTATCTCAGCCCTCTGGATGAGAAAAAACAGGAGGGTAGAATGTTCACAGTAGGATCGTGGTTGTGGGAATTATGCGTATCATGTCTGACAGTGAGGCCTTGTGAGGGCTTCCATACTGTGAGATGTTGTATGACCTGAGGGGCAGATTGTTATCATTACCTTTACAGTCCACAACTGGTGTTATCTAACAACGACCCAGCCATTGGTACAAAAGAATATATATATATATATATATATATATATATATATATATATATATATATATATATATATATGTATATATAAATGTGAATAAGAGCAAGGTTATTAGGTACAGTAGGGTTAAGGGACAAGTCAATTGGGAGGTAAGTTTAAATGAAGAAAAACTGGAGGAAGTGAAGAGTTTTAGATATCTAGGAGTGGATTTGGCAGCGGATGGAACCATGGAAGCGGAAATGAGTCACAGGGTGGGAGAGGGTGCGAAAGTTCTGGGAGCGTTGAAAAATGTGTGGAAGGCGACAACGTTATCTTGGAAAGCAAAAATGGGTATGTTTGAAGGAATAGTGGTTCCAACAATGTTATACGGTTGCGAGGCGTGGGCTATAGATAGGGTTGTGCGGAGGATGGTGGATGTGTTGGAAATGAGATGTTTGAGGACAATATGTGGTGTGAGGTGGTTGATCGAGTAAGTAATGAAAGAGTAAGAGAGATGCATGGTGATAAAAAGAGTGTGGTTGAGAGAGCAGAAGAGGGCGTATTGAAATGGTTTGGTCACATCGAGAGAATGATTGAGGAAAGATTGACAAAGAGGATATATGTGTCAGAGGTGGAGGGAACGAGGAGACGTGGGAGACCAAATTGGAGGTGGAAGGATGGAGTGAAAAAGATCTTTTAGCGATCGGGGCCTGAACATGCAGGAGGGTGAAAGGCGTGCAGGGAATAGAGTGAATTGAAACGATGTGGTATACTGGGGTCGACGTGCTGTCAATGGATTGAATCAGGTCATGTGAAGGTCTGGGGTAAACCATGGAAAGTTTTGTGGGGCCTGGATGTGGAAAGGGGGCTGTGGTTTTGTTGCTTTATACATGACAGCTAGTGACTGTGTGTGAACGAATGTAGCCTTTGTTGTCTTTTCTTAGCGCTACCTCACACGCGTGATGCTTTGACGTAAGCACGTATCCCGCTTATTCACACGGACACACACACACACACACACACACACACACACACACACACACACACACACACACACACACACACACACACATCAGCATAATTAGTATAACAAGCAGTCTAATTAAACTTTATGTTATTTACAGTGGCATGTAATATGGCACCTAAACCTGGAGGCAATGGTTTCCCAATCAATAGATTTCGCTTCATGGTAGAACGATTTCATCTCTTGCCCGACGAAGATAATCTTTATAAAGTCTGATTAATATGTCGACGTCTGTTAAGTAAGTTTCACCACATTGGAGGAAAATTATCTAAATCTTTTACTGTGTTGGGAAGAGACAGCAGCGCGCAGGTCAGGGATCGGTATTGAAGAGGAGGGGCTCGGGCGACGAGCTGCTCCCAGAGGTCGTAGTGTTTGCCTCCTGAGGGACTTAGTCTCCCGGGGTGTCATTAGAGCCGCTTCCCGCGACTCGTCTTTGATAGGTTCCTGAAGGATGTGCTGGTGTTGTTGATCCGCGGGGAAATGTTTACTTTCGATAGATGATTTTCCTTAGAAGAAAATGGATGAGCGTCCGTGACTATCGCATAGAATGTTTGTCAAATAGATATTCGCAGTTTCTTGAGCAAAATTTTGGGAGGAAATTTCGTTATATCGATTTAGAGGCGGAAGGAGATTGAAATGACCCTAGCAACACCAGTGAACCATGTATAACAGTGTTCACGTTAACGGTCACTGCTCTACTGCCATAAGACTGTAGGGTTTATTTTGCTATTTCAAGCAATACCTGCTTCATATTGTTATTACTATCGGACACAAAATGTCAAATAGACGGACATGAGTCTAGTGAAACATTGGCTGACACATTGAACGAGGAACATACGGAAAACTAGTCAGTAAATCAGTCATAAACATCATACAGATAAGGAAGGACCCTGATATCAAGACGCTGTTTAAGAAGACAAAAAGAAGTCGAACTGGTGGAGACGATCCAGCAAAACGTGAGCAGCATTAGAATGAGTTGGTCATTCTGGTGACCGACTCTCACAGCTTCGCTGTTGGCTAAGAGACCGTCCAGTAATAGAAAATGAGAATGCGCTTCCTGGAATACGAATGGGTTGATTAAAACCTGAGATCACATACCTTAATTGACTAGCAGACATATGAAGGGTGTTTACTGAGACTCTGAATAAATATTCTAGAGCTGAAGAAAGTTGGTAATGAAATGGCAAATACATCAAGTTGAAGTAAATATTGGATTCATCAGGAATCTCTGATTATAATAACACTTCGAGTAGCCGTTGAATATTATCAATACATCTCCATCTTACTAAAGTAATGGAAGGGAATACCCCAAGATTTGCAAGATCCTGAAATGTGAGTTTGTTTATTATTGTCAAGAACTTGTGGGAAGTAAGAATGGTAGACCATTCCAGGAAAGGTTACAGGGTAGTGAGAGTGCTGGACGATTCCAGGAAAGGTTACAGGGTAGTGAGAGTGCTGGACGATTCCAGAAAAGGTTACAGGGTAGTGAGAGTGCTGGACGATTCCAGAAAAGGTTACAGGGTAGTGTGAGTGCTGGACCATTCCAGGAAAGGTTACAGAATAATGAGAGTGCTGGACCATTCCAGGAAAGGTTACAGGGTAGTGAGAGTGCTGGACCATTCCAGGAAAGGTTACAGGGTAGTGAGAGTGCTGGACCATTCCAGGAAAGGTTACAGGGTAGTGAGAGTGCTGGACCATTCCAGAAAAGGTTACAGGGTAGTGTGAGTGCTGGACCATTCCAGGAAAGGTTACAGGGTAGTGTGAGTGCTGGACCATTCCAGGAAAGGTTACAGGGTAGTGTGAGTGCTGAACCATTCCAGGAAAGGTTACAGGGTAGTGTGAGTGCTGGACCATTCCAGGAAAGGTTACAGAGGAGTGTGAGTGCTGGACCATCCCAGAAAAGGTTACAGGGTAGTGTGAGTGCTGGACCATTCCAGGAAAAGTACCGATGAAACGGCAGTCACGGCCATCTCCTCAACAGAAGTGCTGTGCTGTACATCGGAACAGACTACCTTGTTATAATTAATCTTTCCAGCACATAGGAAAACATTTCTTAGTCCTTGATATTGAGCAGTGGTGTACGGCGGACATCTTCACGGAGCCTTGAGAACGAAGACATTAAACAGTGTCACGAAGTTCGTCTGCCCGGGATTCTGGACTCTGCACACTGGTTACTGACATTTTACCGCTAATACGGGCACCCCCACCACCCCATTCCAAGCCACGTATCTCGTATATTATCACTAAAGACTCTCATTTCTCTTTATTTGTTTGTTTCTTATGTGTATATGAATAGAGGTGTGATTCATTCATATTCTCTCTCTCTCTCTCTCTCTCTCTCTCTCTCTCTCTCTCTCTCTCTCTCTCTCTCTCTCTCTCTCTCTCTCTCTCTCTCTCTCTCTCTCTCGTAGGTAATAAGTAGTAGGCAGCCACGAGTCAGCGACGTATATCACTGTGCTGCCCGCCTGGGTATCGGTTGGGTTAGTGACGACTGCGCAGTGAACCCACAGGACTTGACAACACGTAACTCACATAGCTGGTTCTTTGTGCACCTAGATTTTCCTGCACTGTACACTGGCAAAATCTCCATCGTCCGTATGCTTTCTGTATATATATATATATATATATATATATATATATATATATATATATATATATATATATATATATATATATATATATTCACCGAGAACCAATCACTTTCCTCTCTTCCTACACGTACACATGCCTTACATCCTCGATAAAAACTTTTCACTGCTTCTAACAACTTGCCTCCCACACCATATATTCTTAATACCTTCCACAGAGCATCTCTATCAACTCTATCATATGCCTTCTCCAGATCCATAAATGCTACATAAAAATCCATTTGCTTTTCTAAGTATTTCTCACATACATTCTTTAAAACAAACACCTGATCCACACATCCTCTACCACTTCTGAAACCACACTGCTCTTCCCCAATCTGATGTTCTGTACATGCCTTCACCCTCTCAATCAATACCCTCCCATATAATTTACCAGGAATACTCAACAAACTTATACCTCTGTAATTTGAGCACTCACTCTCATCCCCTTTGCCTTTGTACAGTGACACTATGCACGCATTCCGCCAATCCTCAGGCACCTCACCATGAGTCATACATACATTAAATAACCTTACCAACCAGTCAGTAATACAGTCACCCCCTTTTTTTTTAATAAATTCCACTGCAATACCATCCAAACCTGCTGCCTTGACGGCTTTCATCTTCCGCAAAGCTTTTACTACCTCTTCTCTGTTTACCAAATCATTTTCCCTAACCCTCTCACTTTGCACACCATCTCGACCAAAACACCCTATATCTGCCACTCTATCATCAAACACATTCAACAAACCTTCAAAATACTCACTCCATCTCCTTCTCACATCACCACTACTTATTATCACCTCCCCATTTGCGCCCTTCACTGAAGTTCCCATTTGCTCACTTGTAGGTTTGCGGCAGGGCTGTGTGATGTCTCCATAGTTGTTTAATTTGTTTATGGATGGGGTTGTTAGGGAGGTGAATGCAAGAGTTTTGGAAAGAGGGGCAAGTATGAAGTCTGTTGGGGATGAGAGAGCTTGGAAAGTGAGTCAGTTGTTGTTCGCTGATGATACAGCGCTGGTGGCTGATTCATGTGAGAAACTGCAGAAGCTGGTGACTGAGTTTGGTAAAATGTGTGAAAGAAGAAAATTAAGAGTAAATGTGAATAAGAGCAAGGTTATTAGGTACAGTAGGATTGAGGGTCAAGTCATTTGGGAGGTAAGTTTGAATGGAGAAAAACTTGAGGAAGTAAAGTGTTTTAGATATCTGGGAGTGGATCTGGCAGCGGATGGAACCATGGAAGCGGAAGTGGATCATAGGGTGGGGGAGGGGGCGAAAATTCTGGGAGCCTTGAAGAATGTGTGGAAGTCGAGAACATTATCTCGGAAAGCAAAAATGGGTATGTTTGAAGGAATAGTGGTTCCAACAATGTTGTATGGTTGCGAGGCGTGGGCTATGGATAGAGTTGTGCGCAGGAGGATGGATGTGCTGGAAATGAGATGTTTGAGGACAATGTGTGGTGTGAGGTGCTTTGATCGAGTAAGTAACGTAAGGGTAAGAGAGATGTGTGGAAATAAAAAGAGCGTGGTTGAGAGAGCAGAAGAGGGTGTTTTGAAATGGTTTGGGCACATGGAAAGAATGAGTGAGGAAAGATTGACCAAGAGGATATATGTGTCGGAGGTGGAGGGAACGAGGAGAAGTGGGAGACCAAATTGGAGGTGGAAAGATGGAGTGAAAAAGATTTTGTGTGATCGGGGCCTGAACATGCAGGAGGGTGAAAGGAGGGCAAGGAATAGAGTGAATTGGATCGATGTGGTATACCGGGGTTGACGTGCTGTCAGTGGATTGAATCAAGGCATGTGAAGCGTCTGGGGTAAACCATGGAAAGCTGTGTAGGTATGTATATTTGCGTGTGTGGACGTTATGTATATACATGTGTATGGGGGGGTGGGTTGGGCCATTTCTTTCGTCTGTTTCCTTGCGCTTCCTCGCAAACGCGGGAGACAGCGACAAAGCAAGAAAAAAGAAAAAAAAAATATATATATATATATATATATATTTTTTTTTTTTTCAAACTATTCGCCATTTCCCGCGTTAGCGAGGTAGCGTTAAGAACAGAGAACTGGGCCACTGAGGGAATATCCTCACCTGGCCCCCTTCTCTGTTCCTTCTTTTGGAAAATTAAAAAAAATTGAGAGGGGAGGATTTCCAGCCCCCCGCTCCCTCCCCTTTTAGTCGCCTTCTACGACACGCAGGGAATACGTGGGAAGTATTCTTAATCCCCTATCCCCAGGGATATATATATATATATATATATATATATATATATATATATATATATATATATATATATATATATATATATATATATCGGTATGTACTACATGTATTTTTTTGTTTCATTATTTAGGAACCTCTAACTTTTATCTCTAACCCAGTTTTACCAACGCTAATTGATTTCCTTTCATCTCTAATTTCACATGATTTACTGCACTTGAAGGATTTATATCAGTGGTGCTTTTTCTTTGTATGATTTGACTATCAACTCTTCTTTGCACCTTCCTTGGACACTCCTTGACCTCGATACATTGTTCATACATGGTTCACATGCAACGTGTAGCCGTGAGTGGAGGGAATTCTTCTTACAGCGTTATCACTCACTTCGTCCATAGTTTCACCACGTTTCTCGCTGCCAGAATTGCCACACTCCAGGCCATTGTCTTGCCCTCGTTCAAATCCTCCACCTTCACAATGGTGCATTGCGACGGTATCTCTCTTACCTCGCTCCTCTGTTTATCCTCTGCGACCTCCTTCTTTTCCCTCAGCGAGTCTAGTCTGATCTTTTTGTATATATTTGGTCTTCTTTCCTTGAGATTTGAGACGAGCTTACGAATTTTCGTTCCTCGCTCACTCAATAGCCTTTGTAACTCGAGTATTTTGTCGTTTAACTCATCAGCCAACTCCTTTCACTTTTCCAAACAATTTCACTGACACGCCTGAAAGGGAATTCTCTTCAGTCTGCTTTTTCTCTCGTAATATTTTTCCTTGTTACGTACACCTCTGACTTCTTGAAGCAGGGACAGGAAAAATCCAGCGGGTCATCAATCCCTTGTCCTGCTTTCATCGTCCTGCAAGTTCACTTTGCGTTGTTTCTGCTTCCCAACCGCTAAAAGTCTAGACGAACTAAGTTGACTACTTCATTTTTTACGTTGGTTTCCGCACATTACCAGATTCAGGGTTCGAAAGAAAATGATTTCGCATATTTCCTGCCACGTTTTCTTCTTCCTTTGGTTTTCCCTATGGAGTCGTGTTCACGCATGCTCGAAGACCAGTTAGTTGTTCCACTATTTTCTTCACTCTCTACCAGTGAATCCCGCCCGCTTGTTGACTGACACTAATCCAACATAATACTCTTGACCCAAGGTTAAAGAAGGCGTCTTTAACATGAAGCACACCAATAATCTTTCTCTCTTTCCCGTTTATTTAGCTTTAATCCGTGTTGACATTTGCGTTTAAGCGCTGTACTCTTCAAAGACTCACTTTATATCAACGTATTTCAACCTAGATGACTGTCTCCACTACTGAGGACATCTTAGGTCCTCAGCTCTCTACATATAGCTGATATCATGACCTAGTTGGTAGGAGAGATACCTTGAGTTTCAATGTTTCTAGCCAAAAGAGCATAGCTAAAGTAGGACATGAGACTCAACCATAACTTGTCTGAGATGAAAGATGGTAATCGTTCATACCAGAAAGTATTGCACGCGTCTTGGTTACAACTGTCTCACGACATATGCATATTTAGTTTCCGGCAGCTGAACACCAAAGAAATTGGATATAATTTTTTTAAATTCTGTGGCAGAAAATGGCTCTTTTATAACTTAATTCTATACTTTTATTTCTTTTTTCATACATATGCGCCATTTCCTGCGAGAACGAAGCAGTGCGAGAAAAAGACAATAACTGTCATGTATAATGCACAGGAACCAGAGCCCCCAGTCTAGAACTAGGCTTTACAGACCTCTTCGTGGTTTATCCCGACTGCTTCACATTTCCTGATTCATCCCATTGACAGTACGTCGCCCCGAGTGTACCACATCTCTCCGATCCACTTCATCCCTTGCACATCTCACACCCGCCTATATATTCGGGCCCGGAAACATCGAAGCACCCTTCCACCTCTTACCTGGTTTCTTCTTTTCCTTATTTCCCTTTTTCCCTGTTATGCAGCAGCCTTATCCCAAATTGCCTCACGAGGTCGAGGTCATGATTGCAGAAATCAGGAGGACCAGAGTGTAGGTAGCGTCAGGTGGACCGAGAATGACCTTCCGTTTTTTCATTCATTCACATTGTAGTTCCTGCTGTGTTATGAGTTAGATAGACCAAACGGTGGGAGCCGCTAGTGAGAGTGGGAAGAAAGAAAGTTTCTGATGCTTTTTTGTTCAGGGACAGAATCTTCAAATGTGATGAAACGACGAAAATTTTGTAGAAAAGAATACCTGGAGGATTTAATGATACAGTTGACGTGGTCATTCGAGGTGAATGTGTCTAGGAGACACTAAGGGGTGGGACATGGCTGGAAGGAAGGTTGGTTATGCATGACCAGAATCTTGATATTGATGTCGACATCTTGTTTGGTGCTTGTCCAGTTCTGATGGCTGAAGATGATGTTTTCATCGACGACGTAATAAGTAGAGGTGTCGTCAACACTCATACCAGTGTTGACGACACTGACGTCTGTGTGCTCCTATCGAGCAGGTGTGTCCAATGAGGCAACATTGATGAGGATGAGAACACCACAAGGGTCCCAGCTTTGTGCCCTGTGACATGCCTCAAGGAGAGGGACTGAAAGGAGATGAGCCTTCGAAGGCCTACATCAGAACGACGCTTGTTGTGGAAGACTGCAAGACATGGAGTGAGCCATCTACGGATTCTAGGACTGGTGCCTTTCTTAATGAGTAGACTGCTATTGACAACTTCGAAAGCTATGGTGAGGTCAACGAAGGTGAGAACCACAGGGATCTTGCCTTTCCTTCGGGTGTAGTAGAAAATATAAAGAAAATTGACGAAGTAATTGATTTCAGAAGAGGTTTTTATATTATACCTAACTGCTGAGCGTCTGTTGAGTTTGTGATGCGTGTATAAACCTGATCAAATACACAACTTCCACATAGTAAAGCGGTTAAGAGTGGGACTCTGGAAAAGCTTGTGGACTTGAACTTCCTACACTGAGGTGGGGGAGAAGAGCTGGAGGGTAGGCTGGCAGGCAGGTGCTGCGAATGTAGATGATGATGCCGAGGTAATTAATTGCCTTATCACCAGCGACGTCATTAACGCAGGGAAGGGGAGAGCCTGCTTGGTCAAATCGCTCATCTCTGTGATCTCCATACTGCAGCTCTCTGACGTTGGTCTGTAAGAGTAACAGGAAATCATCGCTGCTCATTCTTCATGTCTGAAGTTGTCATCGTACAGGTTAGTGGCGTTTAGGAAGAGAGTTAGGTCTCACAGCTACATTAGTCTCTCAATGCAGGATGTGATCCACGGCACAGTTAGCTGTACTCTTCCAGATCTCTCAGGGAAGTGATCACAGGTCCCCGTGCTAATGCAGACGTGTTTCTTCCTTTGGGTTTCAACGCTGAGTTTCAACGCTAATTCACTTTGGCAATCAAGTCCAGGTCTACTGAGCAATCACTTGACCAGAATTCCTTACTACAGGGTTGATCAACGATACGTACGTCTGGACGTGCGATACCAGGTACGAACTCTATATAGGAACATCGAACTCAGGAACTGATAGGCCTGTGTTTCGTCCGATGGTGGCGTTAGGTAGAGTGATGAGAAGGGCGGTCTGCCTCGTCAACTGAATATTGTTCAAGTATCAGAGCAACATACACATACAGTCTTATGATCATATGCATCACAATTATATTATACCAAGTAAGAAGAATAAATGTTAATGACGCATCATTAGCAATAAACTGTTCACATTAGTTTAGTAAAATCAACGTATTTTATTGTCCTTCCTTCCAAGCAGAAACGCTAGATAAGTAAAGCAGGTAATATATGCAGTGATAAAATAAGACACAGAGCAGGATACGAAACAAATGGTAAAATATCAAAAAGAATTATTCCATAAGTCAGAACAAATTGAGGAGATAAGATATTTGAGAGAAAGAGGAAGAACACTTTGTTGATCAAAGAGATGAAAGAAACATCTGTGTAGTTGACAGACAACTGAGGACCTCTTATAGACTTAACTCTGACTCTCCCATTTTCTCTTCTAATAGAAGGAGGTCAGGACAGAACAGTTAGAAAGCTCTTTCTCTATCCCACATATACTCGCGATATAACAGTGGAAGAAGTACATGCTTTGTGGTCTGTGAATGATACCTGAGAACAAAGACCAAATCTGATCTTGACAGAAGTAATCAAAGAGGCTGGTGAACCTGAGGTAGAATGGCTGACCAGATTCCTTCCTGCTAATGGAGAGTGGGGAAACCTCCAAAAGATTAGGATGAATCGCTTTTCTGGTCTGCGAGAGGAAAGAGATCAAATATTGGGTGTTCTCAAAAAATTCCTGATGAGCAACATAGGAGCGTTGTGTGGCGAGAAGTGGAGACAGACTTTCGAAAAACCAATACAGGTCTCGTGCTGGAGAAAAATTACATTTGATCAAATATCGTCCCTAAGGCTGTATTTTGAGATCAGTTGAAATGTAAGAGTAAGCAGCAGGCAAGTTTTATGGACCAGGAGGAGGTATTCAACTGTATCCCAGGAAAACGTATCAACAAAAATGATGACTGTCGTCTCGTAGGATCTGATGATGTTTGAGTCAGGCACATGTGTTAGGCAGAGCCTGTACTATCACCACTCCTGTCTGCTTTATTCATGAACAAATTTTCCAGCAGGGATGAGTGGACATTTTGAAGGTTAATTGAATATCTTGCCTATGTGGACGATGATGGGCAGGTTGGCAATACCAGAGAAGAACTGTAACAGATTATGCAACAACGAGAGGAATTCTTAAAAAGGATTTGGTTTAGAAATGATTCATTCGAAGTTATTTTATACAGCAGTGAAGAGAGAACAGCACTCAGGCCACATCGTTGTCGATAACAATCGTATAAAAGATAATGAAAATTTTGAATACTTTAGTAGCATCATGAGAGCAGGTTACACTACTGAGCTAAAACGTAATCATACGATTACCAGATTAAGTCAGATATGAGTACACTATACCCAGTTCTCGGGGATGAAAGTAGTACACAACACGTTAGAAAAATCCAGAGATTATGGCCACAACCCACCAGCCAAGCAATTTCATACAGCCCGCGAGTGCTTGACATTACTTATACATAAGTGCCGGCCTTAAGTGGATGTAAGTGATGTGCATTTACGTAATAAGTTAAAGAAAGACAATACAATTCAATTCTTGCTTCTAGTTCTGCTTCAATTTTATAAACCTCAGAATAATGTTTAGTTTGTATCGAACGCTGCACCCACCACCGGCCCAGTCCTGCCACTCTGATGGTCCTGCGTCAGTTACACATGAACAACACAAGTAAGTGGTTGTGTGTTGTTATTCTTATATTGTGTATCAGTTGTTATATCATTATAACATCGATAGTCATGTCTTACGAAAAAGAGGAAGGTTTATAGTGAATACAGAGTTTGATAATGATTGGACTGAACAATACATTTTTGTAAGTCTGACAGCCACACCAGTATGCTTGATGTGTTCAGAATCTGTCCCAGTGATGAAATAAATCAAGATTCGCCCTCACTGTACATCAAAACATGCAGGCAAACATGATTAGATTAAAGGACACCTACGAAAAGACAGATTAGCTTTGTTGATGTTGGAGAAAGAGAATTAGTCACCATAGTGAACGTAGTACAAAAATAAGTTATGTTGTCAGCGAAATAACTGCCAAACGCCTCGATCCATATACAGTCAGGCAGTTTGTAAAAGTGTCTTGTAACTGCAGCAGAAAACTGTGTCCTGAATAGAAATAGTTATATTCCAACATTAGTCTCTCACGGCTAACAGGTACACGAAGGATTGATGACATGGCAGACAACATAAAGGAACACACAGTGACCGGACACAGTGAATATATTTGATCCTCATTCTGTATGTATGGATGAATCTACGACGGACGTCGGTCATACTGCTCAACTTACGATTTTTGTTACGTGGCACAACCTGAGACTGACCAAGTGTTACATTTATATAGCGTGGAAGATACCACTACAGTAGTGTAGGGTGATTATGTGTTCAGTGAAGTGATGGATTGTTCTTCAAAACACAACATAAAGTTAGAACAACTGGCTGGTGTAACAACAGCTGGAGCTGCAGCCATGGCTGGTGTAACAACAGCTGGAGCTGCAGCCATGGCTGGTGTAACAACAGCTGGAGCTGCAGCCATGGCTGGTGTAACAACAGCTGGAGCTGCAGCCATGGCTGGTGTAACAACAGCTGGAGCTGCAGCCATGGCTGGTGTAACAACAGCTGGAGCTGCAGCCATGGCTGGTGTAACAACAGCTGGAGCTGCAGCCATGGCTGGTGTAACAACAGCTGGAGCTGCAGCCATGGCAGGTGTAACAACAGCTGGAGCTGCAGCCATGGCAGGTGTAACAACAGCTGGAGCTGCAGCCATGGCTGGTGTAACAACAGCTGGAGCTGCAGCCATGGTTGGTGTAACAACAGCTAGAGCTGCAGCCATGGCTGGGTTGAGTAAGGCTTCCGATGCGAGACTTGTATGTGGACGTGGTAAAGACGGGTGTAACTCTGAGTGTTGTTGTTATGCACAACATTATGGACCACGAAAACTTGTGCCTCAGACGAGTCCATGTGAATCATGTAACGCTACCTGTTACTTCTACTGTCAGCTGTGTTACAATCATGTAACGCTACCTGTTACTTCTACTGTCAACCGTGTTACAATCATGTAACGCTACCTGTTACTTCTACTGTCAACTGTATCACAATCATGTAACGCCACCTGTTACTTCTACTGTCAACTGTAGTAGAGCGCTGGCTCTTCACCACAGGTTATTTACAGAATTTGTAAGTGATTTTGGACCTCGACATCACCCATCATTGCCAAGTGCAGTGGCTAAGCTGAGGAAAAGGACTAAGAAAATCTTATGACACATTCTTGATGATGTAAGAATGTGCCTGGGTGTGCCAGGGAAGCCAGTACAAGAATTATCCAGCAATAACTGGCTTCTAGATTTGGCCTTTTTTAGTCGATGTGGTTGCTCGCGTCCATCTCCATGAACTGTACACTGAGCTTCCTGGAAATCGCTCAGCTTGTTAACAATCTTGTTGATGACATCAAAGGATTGAAAGATAAGCCACGTTTATGGGATGATCACTTGTCAAAAAATAGTGCACAGTGCAGTACAATTTACAACGATGGCTGCACGCGCCACTGCAAATATACCGTAGCTAAATATGCAAATGATATACGTGTTTGTAAATGATATACGTGTTTGTAAATGATATACGTGTTTGTAAATGATATACGTGTTTGTAAAGAAAAACTTGCACTGAGGATTATATCTGTCTTCCCCATTTGTGAACATTATTTTCAAAAATGAAACTAGTTAAACATAAAGGACCAATTGTTCTTAAATGTTGTTCATCGATGAAAACATTTTCACGAAGTTCTCCGGACACATCAGTGCCACACTTCCTATATAATTACTCTGAAGTAACAAATTTTCTGTTGGCAGTTTGTAATCAGTACACTACGTATTTTTGAACCAACTTGTAGTTATACATTACTTAATTACAATGTGAATTTAGTTGTAATGTAACTGAATTACCTTTGAAATTCTGAATCCGTTCCATTAGGTAATCGAATACGGTTCAAACGCAAAGAGGAAATTACGGTGGAGTGGTATGATAAGTTGTGAACAACAAGTACTGGGTGGAAGCAAATGCGTATTATAGTTGAGATATGTTGTGTTTTTGGCTGTTGTAACAACGAGCGGTAGTCATAAGCGGTGGGTACTGCAGTTGAGTGGGTTTATATATGATTAACGGAGACTGTGGCCTCATGGTTTGGCAATAGAGGTGGTGCATGCATGAGTGTGGTTACCAATTTGATTGTGGGTAAGTAGTTTTGATGTGTTGTTATGGGCAGAAAGCAAGTGTTGTGAATGGTTGTGGTTGTGTTTGATTCTGGGCAGTGGGCACGGCTGGTTAGGTACTGGTTATTATGGGTGTTTGGAGTGACTGATTAGTGGTGTGATTTAATTATCTTTGTAAGTTGGTCTGGATGTGGGTAGATACGTTCGCGTGCCAGCGTATTCATTATAGTCGTATGCAATAGTAAGTGGGTGTAGGTGTGGATAGAAGCAGTTGTGGGCTGTTGTAGTTGATTGCTGACGTATTGGTAGGGTGGCACAGTTGTGTATGGAAACAACTGTGTGCTGGTGCAGCTGTGGGAAAAATATAGCTATTGGCTGCACTGAAATCACTTCAGAAAATCCAAAACAAAGCGCTAAGACTTGCCACAAACAAAAGATTCCCTTACGCTCTCAACACAGAATGAATTAATGAATTAACACAAACGCAACCCTTCAATATAAGAGCACATAATGCTGCAGTTAAAGCCTGGGAAAAATCAGAAATACAAGAAAAAATAACATTGCAAAAATTGAAAATGTTCCTCAACACAGTATAAAGATTCAACAGAACCTTCCCCACACAGCAGCCTAACAAAAATCAAAACCCACCCCTTCCAATGTATGAATGAAAACACCTTATGACCATAGCTAGTTAAGAAGAGAATAATAGTATGAATATGTGTATGTGTTTATAAATACATGCGGGAGACCAAACTGGAGGTGGAAGGATGGAGTAAAAAAGATTTTGAGCGATCGGGGCCTGAACATACAGGAGGGTGAAATGCGTGCAAGGAATAGAGTGGATTGGAGCGAGGTGGTATACCGGGGTCGACGTGCTGTCAGTGGATTGAACCAGGGCATGTGAAACGTCTGGGGTAAACCATGGAAAGTTTGGTGGGGCCTGGATGTGGAAAGGGAGCTGTGTTTTCAGCGCTACCTCGTGGGGAGGGGAGGATGCTATTTCATGTGTGGCGGGGTGGCGTCGGAAATGGATGAAGGCAGCAAGTATGAATATGTGCATGTGTATATAGGTACATGTCTATCTATATGTATATAAACGTTGAAATGTATAGGTATGTATATGTGCGTGTGTGGGCGTCTATGCATATACATGTGTATGTGGGTGGGTTGGACCATTCTTTCGTCTGCTTCCTTGCGCTACCGCTAACGCGGGAGAGGACAATTAAGTATAATGAAAATAGACAGAATATATAAAGTAAGCAAGTAAGGGGAGTGGAGGAGGAATGGGATGTATTCAGGGAATCAGTGATGGATTGCGCAAAAGATGCTTGTGGCATGAGAAGCGTGGGAGGTGGGTTGATTAGAAAGGGTAGTGAGTGGTGGGATGAAGAAGTAAGATCATTAGTGAAAGAGAAGAGAGAGGCATTTGGACGATTTTTGCAGGGAAAAAATGCAATTAAGTGGGAGATGTATAAAAGAAAGAGACAGGAGGTCAAGAGAAAGGTGCAAGAGGTGAAAAAGAGGGCAAATGAGAGTTAGGGTGAGAGAGTATCATTAAATTTTAGGGAGAATAAAAAGATGTTCTGGAAGGAAGCAAATAAAGTGCGTAAGACAAGGGAGCAAATGGGAACTTCAGTAAAGGGCGCTAATGGGAAGGTGTTAACAAGTAGTGGTGATGTGAGAAGGAGATGGAGTGAGTATTTTGAAGGTTTGTTGAATGTGTTTGATGATAGAGTGGCAGATATAGGGTGTTTTGGTCGAGGTGGTGTGCAAAGTGAGAGGGTTAGGGAAAATGATTTGGTAAACAGAGAAGAGGTAGTAAAAGCTTTACGGAAGATGAAAGCCGGCAAGGCAGCAGGTTTGGATGGTATTGCAGTGGAATCTATTAAGAAAGGGGGTGACTGTATTGTTGACTGATTGGTAAGGTTGTTTAATGTATGTATGACTCATGGTGAGGTGCCTGAGGATTGGCGGAATGCGTGCATAGTGCTATTGTACAAAGGCAAAGGGGATAAGAGTGAGTGCTCAAATTACAGAGGTATAAGTTTGTTGAGTATTCCTGGTAAATGATATGGGAGGGTATTGATTGAGAGGGTGAAGGCATGTACAGAGCATCAGACTGGGGAAGAGCAGTGTGGTTTCAGAAGTGGTAGAGGATGTGTGGATCAGGTGTTTGCTTTGAAGAATGTATGTGAGAAATACTTAGAAAAGCAAATGGATTTGTATGTAGCATTTATGGATCTGGAGAAGGCATATGATAGAGTTGATAGAGATGCTCTGTGGAAGGTATTAAGAATATATGGTGTGGGAGGCAAGTTGTTAGAAGCAGTGAAAAGTTTTTATCGAGAATGTAAGGCATGTGTACGAGTAGGAAGAGAGGAAAGTGATTGGTTCTCAGTGAATGTAGGTTTGCGGCAGGGGTGTGTGATGTCTCAATGGTTGTTTAATTTGTTTATTGATGGGGTTGTTAGGGAGGTGAATGCAAGAGTTTTGGAAGGAGGGGCAAGTATGAAGTCTGTTGGGGATGAGAGAGCTTGGGAAGTGAGTCAGTTTTTGTTCGCTGATGATACAGCGCTGGTGGCTGATTCATGTGAGAAACCGCAGAAGCTGGTGACTGAGTTTGGCAAAGTGCGTGAAAGAAGAAAGTTAAGAGTAAATGTGAATAAGAGCAAGGTTATTAGGTGTGTGCATTATACATGACAGCTAGACAATGAGTGTGAAGGAATGTGGCATTTGTTGTCTTTTCCTAGCGCTACCTCGCACGCATGCGGGGGGAAGGCGTTGTCATTTCATGTGTGGCTGGGTGGCGACGGGAATGAATAAAGGCAGCAAGTATGAATTATGTACGTGTCTGTGTATGTATGTATATGTATACGTTGAAATGTATAGGTATGTATATGTGCGTTTGTGGACGTGTATGTATATACATGTGTATGTGGGTGGGTTGGGGTATTCTTTCGTCTATTTCTTTGTGCTTCCTCGCTAACGCCGGATACAGCGACAAAGTATAATAAATTTATTTATTTATATATATCCTAGCCTAAGCTAGGTACCCGTATTATCCAGCAATCTGTAAAGGGGGATGGACAGCTGGGTTGACTGTGGAATTGGTTTATCCCAGCAACCCCAGCACAGATGTATCGAGCAAAAGGATCACGGGGGTCACAGAGAGTCTTAGTCAGACCCCTGTAGGTTGATATTACATAGGATGTTAAATTCACAACAGATGTTTCATTACATACATAGTTTCATATGACAAGTTTTACCGACTAGATACAAAAAGTGGTTACAATCTTAAAATTTCAGTTATCTTGTTATCAACAATAATGTGTTGTGACATTTCTTGCAGGGTTCGTTTAGATCTATCCCTAAAGCCTCTATTTTTCACTTTCTAAGACATAGTGTTCTCGTTTGTGTTCATATCTTTAACCACAAACTTTACTGTTCACATGATTAACATATCCAGATAAGCCCAAGCGCCAATAGTACCTATAGCCTAGCCTTAGTGTAGCAGTTACAACATCATGTAATCTGCTGATCTTATTACTTTCGCCATATCTATGTTTTACTTTTCACATTTTACTCTGATGGAAAAAGTTTCTACCTCTGTTTATCTGAACTCATCTTCGTGGTTTAAATAGGTCAGTTAATTCGTTTCTAATCACAGTTTTGAGGCTTCTGATTGACAAACCAATGTTTTCAACATGCTCACGGAGCATCAGAGGGAATCCATAACAATTTGATTTGAATCCCTTGAGCAATAATGTCTAAGCATTTATTGTCTGGCTTCAGCGACCAGCATGTTACATTCTGATCTCACGGTAAGAGAAAGTAGCGAAGATTAAGAATCAGAGATAATGAAACTGTCTGTGGCAGTGATTTCTACCTCTTCAAGAGCGATAAGTATGGCGAACACTTCAGTTTGTAGAGTAGATGTCCATTATCTGCCCGGGAGCCAGGAAATGCTGCTGCTCCCTAATTTTATACAAATCATGTACTTCAAACATTGTTATGTGGTTGGCTCTTATTTGGATCCATTTAGATTCACTTGTACCATGACATATATGGTTTAACAATTCTCTAGAGTCATTGTTGTCTGCATCATCACACAGAAGTTGCTAACGGCTGCACCACGGAAGTCTATATGTAATCTTCACATGTGTAATACCGCAAAGACAAACCTACTTCACATCATGAATTACGACTGATTTTCCATTCATTCCTGTCCTTTTACTTTAATATTTCCTGGGTATTATATCCCCCACGTCCCTCATTAACCCTCCTCTGGTCTAAGTTGTCATCGGTAAAGAGCCAGCGACCCACACTTTCCCTCAAACTTCTCACCATTTTATGCTCTGACGCCAGGAGACTCGTGGAGTCAGATATCATGCCTTTGATGCCTCACGCCCCGCAGACTCTGTAATCAGCACCCCGCTGAGATTTTCCTAAACTTTGGACGAGATTTCTTCGGGAGGTTTGAATGCTGAATATCTTTTTTTTTTCATTTTTCATGGCGTGCATCGATCCTGTGAGGTGGATTGGGCTTATGTTAAGAGTTCATCTATTTCTTCGTATATTTTCTTCTTCACTAACGCTTCCTCGGCGTTTCTTTCATGTGACAACACTCGCATCTTAATAACCTGATTACGATCCAAGAACAGAAAATGCAGACCTTCACTGATGTTATGTCGATGGTCCATTAAATATATAACATTTCAAAGTTGCAGTCATTGGTGCATCGTTAATGTTTTGAATGTGTTGATAATCCTCAGTCACAAGCAACGAACAACACGCAAATACTACCCCGTGAATGTAAACTGACAATTCATTATTTACCCCTGACGTTGTAAGTGAACATTCATTTCTATTTGAATTTTAGGCCATGAGGAAGCATAGAAATGGTGATGACAGGGCAATAACAAATGGTATATTTTCTTTCCTAAGAAAGAAATGGTATTGCAGTGAAATTTGGTATGTTCATCCAGTACACCGCACAGAGTGAGGTACTGAAGGAGGTGAACTTTGCAGTGCACTGCAGTGAAATATGCATCTTTCATGATTCACGTTTTTCTTATATGATGACCAACATGACATGGGTAAATACGTCTCAGTGGCGGCCATGTGACGAGTGAAAAATGTGAGTATATAAGTAGATCAGTCTGTAGAAACGTTAGAGTGAGAGGGAAAAATGCAAAAAGGAATAGAAACTGTTTGTCTGTTCAATGAAAGAAGGAAGTGTTAGTATCAGAACGGTCGTCCTCGTATGGTTGGTCTCGTCACGGAAACTAGGAGAAGCCCCAGCTAGACGCGTACCTCGGGTCCAAGCCATGGTGGTCAGGACACGGTTACACAGCTCACGAGAACATTGGTTATAGTAACACCTGCAGAACAACAAGGGAAAGGCAGCGACATCACAGTAGACAGCGAGGGATGGCTGAAAACAGGTGATGTCTGGAGAATTACTGAGACGAAATACGTTTGTTTTCACTGTCGCCCTAGTACTTTACACGAGGGCAAATGAAGTCCCTGCAAATGTTATGAAATATCTCTCTCCAAGAAACGTAATTAAACCACCCATACAACAAACCTAGTTTTGTGGAGGCAGAATTTGTGAAGTGGATGTGAGGTTTTTAGACAAAGTGGAAAATATGGTTATAACACATGTCTGTATTATTGCAAGGTCGGCCCGTGGTGTTCTGTAACTATAACAGAGGTTAACGAGTGATATGAAATGATACAGAGAGAGAGAGAAACTTGTCTAAGCACTATTAGATTTAACCATTATACCGCTTCTCCAGCCGAGATGTTGCATAGGAGTGAAAGAGGAAGCTCATTCAGTCCGAGACAGAGAACAAGAATAAGAATGAGGAATGGAGGGAAAGAGAGTTGAAGCTTGTAGAGTGAAATCACCTGCTAAGAGTGAATAGGACCAGAAGTTGAAAGGAGAAGACTATGTATGGAGAGAAGAAAGAGAGTAGGCAATAAGGTAGAACCCTTAGGGACATTTTTGTTGGTGTGATAAGCAGGGAATTCGCTCTGTCAACGACTGTTGGATCAGCCACTACGGCTTTTGGGAACTTAATATAAAAGTTTGGTTATCAAATCTTATGTCCTACACTTTGTTAAGTGCTTGGAAGAAGCGGAGGGCCACAGACCACAGACCAGAGTTGAGTGACATATGATAGTAAATCACCGGAAGACTATGTATGACGAGATCAATACTAGTGATCAAGAAGAGTGGAAAGGGATTCTAATTTTTGAGGAAAGAGACAACTTAGCAGAGTTACAAAGACTATGGAGACAGCAGAAGAAAGGTCAATGAGGCGATGGTTGGAGGGGTTAGAATGGTATCATCTCTTGCCGGTGGTGTGCACTGAACCATGCTTCTAAGAGGAGGATTATGTTTTGAGGAAGAGACGAAATATGCGAGCAAGGGTAAGAGGCAAACTCTCTGAGGATTCAAGTGGTTATGCCGCTCGGCTCATACGCTTTCTCCACCTGGACGCGGGTAAAATACTCGGAAGACCTTACGTGAAAAAAAAAAAAAAATGGTATAGAATCAGTGGAGAGAGAAGAGGAGGAATAAACGCCGAAGAATCCATAGTTGACCTAGAGGAAAATCAGCGTCTTACCTGCTGCAGAGTTAGCTACATATTTATCTGATCGGAAGCGTGAAGAAAAGGCTGTAGTGCAAATGTTAATACAGATTCTTTTAGTTAAGCACCAGAGTTATTTGCCGGGAGAAGAAATCGAGTCTTCACACTCCTCTTTTTAAGAAAGTGTGGTTGACTTTACGGAGAAATACTGAGGAAAAATGAAAGCAAAGCGAGATTCAGGGGAGGGTAAGAGATATTGTGACCCCATAAGCTCCGTCCTTGATGTGACAGGCATCAGAGCAGAAGCGAAAAAAAAAAACATGACCAGGGAGAAATAATCTGGAAGACTGTGGTCGCTTATACAAAACACCATGACACTGGCATATACCTGCACCAGCATGGCCCTCACCATCTTCATCGTGATATATATATATATATATATATATATATATATATATATATATATATATATATATATATATATATAGCGTCCTAGCTACCTCTCTTCGTTGTATATCAACTGACTGTTATGTTTCTCACTTGTGTCTCCCCTGATGATGTGATTATTACACGAAAGTGCACTTGGGAACTTACCGTGTTTCATTTTCCCCGTGGACGCGTAGGAATATACTTGGTCATGCGCAAAATTGTGATCCTTTCCAATGCCTTGTTTAATCACGTTAAAAACTATGATCATTGTATTGACTGGAGTGATGCCATCTCAGTTATTTACTCTAACTCTATTACCAAGAGAAATATCATTGAATCTTCTATTATTGGATACACAAAGACTTGTAATCTTAATATTAGTGATGGTTTATACAAATTAGATAACTAATGTTGATAATATTTGTAAAATGATAAGTTTATGAACGCTCGTTGTATGTTTTGGACAATCGCATGTTTACCAAATGGCGTCCTAGCTTCGTCACTTCGATGTATATCAACTAACTTATATTTCTCTCTTGTATCTCCCCTGATGATGTGATTATTACATAAAAGTGCACTTGGGAACTTATCGTGTTTCATTTTCCCCGTGGACTCATAGCAATATATTTTTTTTTTTTTTTTTTTTTTTACTTTGTCGCTGTCTCCCGCGTTTGCGAGGTAGCGCAAGGAAACAGACGAAAGAAATGACCCAACCCCCCCCCCCCATACACATGTATATACATACGTCCACACACGCAAATATACATACCTACACAGCTTTCCATGGTTTACCCCAGACGCTTCACATGCCTTGATTCAATCCACTGACAGCACGTCAACCCCGGTATACCACATCGCTCCAATTCACTCTATTCCTTGCCCTCCTTTCACCCTCCTGCATGTTCAGGCCCCGATCACACAAAATCTTTTTCACTCCATCTTTCCACCTCCAATTTGGTCTCCCTCTTCTCCTTGCTCCCTCCACCTCCGACACATATATTCTCTTGGTCAATCTTTCCTCACTCATCCTCTCCATGTGCCCAAACCACTTCAAAACACCCTCTTCTGCTCTCTCAACCACGCTCTTTTTATTTCCACACATCTCTCTTACCCTTACGTTACTCACTCGATCAAACCACCTCACACCACACATTGTCCTCAAACATCTCATTTCCAGCACATCCATCCTCCTGCGCACAACTCTATCCATAGCCCACGCCTCGCAACCATACAACATTGTTGGAACCACTATTCCTTCAAACATACCCATTTTTGCTTTCCGAGATAATGTTCTCGACTTCCACACATTCTTCAAGGCCCCCAGAATTTTCGCCCCCTCCCCCACCCTATGATCCACTTCCGCTTCCATGGTTCCATCCGCTGCCAGATCCACTCCCAGATATCTAAAACACTTCACTTCCTCCAGTTTTTCTCCATTCAAACTCACCTCCCAATTGACTTGACCCTCAGCCCTACTGTACCTAATAACCTTGCTCTTATTCACATTTACTCTTAACTTTCTTCTTCCACACACTTTACCAAACTCAGTCACCAGCTTCTGCAGTTTCTCACATGAATCAGCCACCAGCGCTGTATCATCAGCGAACAACAATGTGTGTGTGTGTGTGTGTGTGTGTGTGTGTGTGTGTTAGATTAATTTACCCGTACACTAGTGAGTCATTGAGAGTTCCTGGAGGGGCCTGTGTCGGAGCTGCGGTCGTCTAGTATAAACACTATGACACTGACAGGTACTTCGTCCCTGCGTACAGTGAACCAGCGACTCAGTGAGAATCTTCTCTGGTGTTTCACATGAACAGTCGTGTAGACGTCGTGTGTAAAGCCCATGACACTGACAGATACCAGCACGAGTGCGGTCCTCACCCTGTCCCAAGACCTCCTCCCGCCCCAGCCTTCACTGACGGACGACCGTCACCACAGCCTCCTTGTATCAACCAGTGCTCATACTGACAGACACAAGAATAGTCCCACTGTAAACGTCATTGACACGACATGAACAAATGCACAGCTAAGAGTGCAAAAGGCTTGGTTTTCTCTCATTATATGTTAACTACTATATTACTGCAGTTCAACCAATGTGTAGCTTTTTCTAACCTAATGGTCAACTGGTCACCACTGTATGCAGAATGTACGTACAAACGACAGAATTTATTTCGTAAAACTTCTTGTATATCTGCCACTTCGCCAATGTAGATGTACATATCTCACTCATGTGCTTATTCAAAGTGCCTGAGTATCCACCCCCCACCTTGATCTGAAGCTCTTGTTTTGTGATTATTTAACTCGTCACTGTAATGACCTCCCCTCTCAGTGTTGTAATATCTCAACTGTATACCTTCACCCGAATCACTCTTTCATTCATCTATTCATATTTTCATTTATCTATTCACTTATGTCTATAGAGATAAGGAGACAGACATAAAAGAAAATATACGAATTTGAAGGACATTGTTTGTGGAGGGAAATAGATGGTATTGATTTCCCAATAGGAAAGACTTATCAGTTCCACTAGTGTTATGACTTCAACTTAATACCAACTCTCGTGGAAACATTGATGTTAACCCTGGGTTGCCCTGCCTCAGTACTCTGCCAAACGCTACCGTGCAGACACGACCGTTCACGGAGACAATGTCAGTCGGCAGTGTGTATCACGACGGGCAGCACAGCTCTGCTGGTGTTGAGGAGGGACTCCAGCGGACGCTGCACCGTAACACTGTAACAGAATAGTGTGGTAGGAGTAGCGTAAGCCCTCTCTGTTGAATCATAGGATATATCTCATGGTTTAATATCTCGCCAGCACTGACCATGTAGAATATTTAATGAAACTTACATTCATAAGGACGTTAATCATTAATTTTCCATCAAATTCTATTCCGGTTCCCTGAATGCTCTCTCTTCCTCCTTTTTTGAAACCGTCGTTTAATGTAACATTAATTAGCCAAGAAGAGATTGTGCAGTGTGTCACATGCCATTACCTTCAGTGGACCTCACATTCTTATTTGTTATTCATGTAGAGAAATTGAGTAAGGTTATCAAGGTTGAAATGGCTGGTGTGTCTTTGTGTGTGTGTGTGTGTGTGTGTGTGTGTTTGTGTGTGTGTGTGTGTGTGTGTGTGTGTGTGTGTGTGTGTGTGTGTGTTAGTGTGTACAGTAAGTATGTCATGTGGAGACAGTTTAAGCCTTGTGTTGCCCCTTTCTTACTTTTGCCTATATGATATATTTCATACCTTGATACAGAGAGATGGTCGCGTGCATACGTGGCAGACCATACTAGGTTAAGCTGATGATTGCAGATCATAGGTCAGTATATAACGAATCTCTGACTTTGCATAGAATGAACACAATAACTATGATGATAAAAAGAATCAATTATAAAAACAAAAGATACGTTAATAATAATGATAAGGATGATAATGTTAGTAATAATAATGATGATAATGGTGATAGTAATAATGATAGTAATAATGATAATGATGATAATAATAATAATATTTTTTTTTTTTTTTTTTTTTGCTTTGTCGCTGTCTCCCGCGTTTGCGAGGTCGCGCAAGGAAACAGACGAAAGAAATGGCCCAACCCACCCCCATACATATGTATATACATACGTCCACACACGCAAATATACATACCTACACAGCTTTCCATGGTTTACCCCAGACGCTTCACATGCCTTGATTCAATCCACTGACAGCACGTCAACCCCGGTATACCACATCGCTCCAATTCACTCTATTCCTTGCCCTCCTTTCACCCTCCTGCATGTTCAGGCCCCGATCACACAAAATCTTTTTCACTCCATCTTTCCACCTGCAATTTGGTCTCCCTCTTCTCCTCGTTCCCTCCACCTCCGACACGTATATCCTCTTGGTCAATCTTTCCTCACTCATTCTCTCCATGTGCCCAAACCATTTCAAAACACCCTCTTCTGCTCTCTCAACCACGCTCTTTTTATTTCCACACATCTCTCTTACCCTTACGTTACTTACATTGTCCTCAAACATCTCATTTCCAGCACATCCATCCTCCTGCGCACAACTCTATCCATAGTCCACGCCTCGCAACCATACAACATTGTTGGAACCACTATTCCTTCAAACATACCCATTTTTGCTTTCCGAGATAATGTTCTCGACTTCCACACATTCTTCAAGGCTCCCAGAATTTTCGCCCCCTCCCCCACCCTATGATCCACTTCCGCTTCCATGGTTCCATCCGCTGCCAGATCCACTCCCAGATATCTAAAACACTTCACTTCCTCCAGTTTTTCTCCATTCAAACTCACCTCCCAATTGACTTGACCCTCAACCCTACTGTACCTAATAACCTTGCTCTTATTCACATTTACTCTTAACTTTCTTCTTTCACACACTTTACCAAACTCAGTCACCAGCTTCTGCAGTTTCTCACATGAATCAGCCACCAGCGCTGTATCATCAGCGAACAACAACTGACTCACTTCCCAAGCTCTCTCATCCCCAACAGACTTCATACTTGCCCCTCTTTCCAAAACTCTTGCATTCACCTCCCTAACAACCCCATCCATAAACAAATTAAACAACCATGGAGACATCACACACCCCTGCCGCAAACCTACATTCACTGAGAACCAATCACTTTCCTCTCTTCCTACACGTACACATGCCTTACATCCTCGATAAAAACTTTTCACTGCTTCTAACAACTTTCCTCCCACACCATATATTCTTAATACCTTCCACAGAGCATCTCTATCAACTCTATCATATGCCTTCTCCAGATCCATAAATGCTACATACAAATCCATTTGCTTTTCTAAGTATTTCTCACATACATTCTTCAAAGCAAACACCTGATCCACACATCCTCTACCACTTCTGAAACCACACTGCTCTTCCCCAATCTGATGCTCTGTACATGCCTTCACCCTCTCAATCAATACCCTCCCATACAATTTGCCAGGAATACTCAACAAACTTATACCTCTGTAATTTGAGCACTCACTCTTATCCCCTTTGCCTTTGTACAATGGCACTATGCACGCATTCCGCCAATCCTCAGGCACCTCACCATGAGTCATACATACATTAAATAACCTTACCAACCAGTCAACAATACAGTCACCCCCTTTTTTAATAAATTCCACTGCAATACCATCCAAACCCCCTGCCTTGCCGGCTTTCATCTTCCGCAAAGCTTTTACTACCTCTTCTCTGTTTACCAAATCATTTTCCCTAACCCTCGCACTTTGCACACCACCTCGACCAAAACACCCTATATCTGCCACTCTATCATCAAACACATTCAACAAACCTTCAAAATACTCACTCCATCTCCTTCTCACATCACCACTACTTGTTATCACCTCCCCATTTGCGCCCTTCACTGAAGTTCCCATTTGTTCCCTTGTCTTACGCACTTTATTTACCTCCTTCCAGAACATCTTTTTATTCTCCCTAAAATTTAATAATAATAATGGTAATGATAATAATAGTAATGAAATTATAATAATAAAAATAATAATGATAAAGATAATAATGATAATAATGATAATAATAATAGTAATAATAATAATAATAGTAATGATTATAATAATAATAATAATGATAATAATAATAATGATAATAATAATAATTATGATAATAATGATAATAATGATGATAACAATGATAATAATGATAATAGATAGGCATTATTCAAACAGGAGCAAACCACTGGGTGCCCTGGAGGTTGTTCATGACAGTTGGAGAGATGAGGATATGTGTGAGGTAGGAGGAGGAAGGGGTAGAGATGATTACCTGTACACTTTACATGTTATCACGGAGACGTAAATATTGTCCGTCGTGGACTTAAAGCGAAGGATCCATCACGTCCTCTTAAACGTATCTATGGTATTACTTTCAACCACTCGAACTGGCGAATCATTCCACATGTTAACGATCATGTTGAAGAAGATCAGAGAACTCGTTCCCCTTCCAAGAAAGCCATTTGCTCACAAACGTTCATTCTGTACATTACTACCGAGCAGCATGTTATATCGTCACTACCAAAGCATTTCATAACTTTGATGACTTGTATTACATGTTCTCTTAAGCATCTCTTTTCTAAGCCAAATATGCTCAAGTCGTCCACTCGGTTCACATGGGAATATGTTCAAGTCGTCTATTAAGTTCACAGGAAAGTATGTTTCTTTGCTTTGGAATTATTTTGCTTGATCTGAGCTGTATTCATTTACGTCTTACTGTTTCTCTTTTTTCAGTTGGGTGATCAAAACTGAACACAATTTTCGAGGTGAGGACGATTGCATTTGAGTCCTACTCATGAACTGAGGATTCTTTTTCCCCAGTTATATTGTTTGTGTGTACTTCATGTTTGGCTTCATGTAATGTTCCTCGTTTGGTAGCTCACCAGAGTTCACAGTGCAGACTATCCTGTAATTTACATTACTGGTTCGTAAGATTTTACATTTTCGATGATGATTTGTACTTGTACTTATTAGGTCAATCCATCTGTTTTTCTGTCAGTTTCAAGCTGTAGGCGTTCATAGTTTGTTATAGATTTATTTTCTAGCTTTTATCGTCTTATAATTCTGATACCTTGCAAAGCAGTTCATTATGAATGTAATCAATACACTGGACATAGAACTGGTCCCACTTGTTACATCTAGTAGTTATGAAGCTTGACTGGTCATTATCCTTGATTTTTTATTTGTTTACGGCTAATCAACCAATTTTCTAAACAATGAAACACAACCGGCCGTATCTGTAGTGTGTGACTTAACTGTTTCTAGTAATTTCTGAAGCGGAACTACATTAAAAGTTGTCTGATAAACTATATGGATGACATCAGTTGCTTTATTTTCAACACTTGTTTCATCATTTTGCATAAACATTTTCTTTACTACTATGAATGTATTACTGAAGTACACTCAAGCTACACCAGTACAGACCAGCGTTACAAGCGGTGTGGAATATTGATCAAAAGTAATTTCTCGATGATAACATAGACAAGATCCTCATTCGTAGTCAGAACTGCGTCTAATATGTTCTCGTCGTAAGTAAGTTTTTGAACGAATCTTATCAAGACACAACGAAGTATGATCAGGTGGAATATTCTGATTCTGACACAGAATTACCACAAGCGTTACATACAGAAGGGAATGGGCGTAGTCCACACGAGCTGCGTTATCTTGCGTTAAACGCATGTGTTAACTCACAGGAACAATAAGCGAACATCTCGTGCTTTCCTCTGTTTTCAAGATTTCTTCAGGAGGACGCCATTTGGTAAACATGCGATTGTCAGTCGCATGTTTACCAAATGGCGTCCTATCTTCGTCTCTTCCATGTATATCAACTGACTTATATTTCTCTCTTGTGTCTCCCTTGGTGATGTGATTATTACACGAAAGTGCACTTGGGAACTTTTCGTGTTTCATTTTCCCCGTGGACTCATAGGAATATCTTGATCACGCGCAAAATTGTGATTCTTTCCAATATATATATATATATATATATATATATATATATATATATATATATATATATATATATATATATATATATATTTTTTTTTTTTTTCTTTTTTCTTTTTTTCTTTGTCGCTGTCTCCCGCGTTTGCGAGGTAGCGCAAGGAAACAGACGAAAGAAATGGCCCAACCCACCCCCATACACGTGAATATACATACGTCCACACACGCAAATATACATACCTAAACAGCTTTCCATGGTTTACCCCAGACGCTTCACATGCCTTGATTCAATCCACTGACATCACGTCAACCCCGGTATACCACATCGCTCCAATTCACTCTATTCCTTGCCCTCCTTACACCCTCCTGCATGTTCAGGCCCCGATCACACAAAATCTTTTTCACTCCATCCTTCCACCTCCAATCTGGTCTCCCTCTTCTCCTCGTTCCCTCCACCTCCGACACACATATCCTCTTGGTCAATCTTTCCTCACTCATTCTCTCCATGTGCCCAAACCATTTCAAAACACCCTCTTCTGCTCTCTCAACCACGCTCTACATACGTCCACACACGCAAATATACATACCTAAACAGCTTTCCATGGTTTACCCCAGACGCTTCACATGCCTTGATTCAATCCACTGACAGCACGTCAACCCCGGTATACCACATCGCTCCAATTCACTCTATTCCTTGCCCTCCTTACACCCTCCAGCATGTTCAGGCCCCGATCACACAAAATCTTTTTCACTCCATCCTTCCACCTCCAATCTGGTCTCCCTCTTCTCCTCGTTCCCTCCACCTCCGACACATATATCCTCTTGGTCAATCTTTCCTCACTCATTCTCTCCATGTGCCCAAACCATTTCAAAACACCCTCTTCTGCTCTCTCAACCACGCTCTTTTTATTTCCACAGATCTCTCTTACCCTTACGTTACTTACTCGATCAAACCACCTCACACCACACATTGTCCTCAAACATCTCATTTCCAGCACATCCATCCTCCTGCGCACAACTCTGTCCATAGCCCACGCCTCGCAACCATACAACATTGTTGGAACCACTATTCCTTCAAACATACCCATTTTTGCTTTCCGAGATAATGTTCTCGACTTCCACACATTCTTCAAGGCTCCCAGAATTTTCGCCCCCTCCCCCACCCTATGATCCACTTCCGCTTCCATGGTTCCATCCGCTGCCAGATCCACTCCCAGATATCTAAAACACTTCACTTCCTCCAGTTTTTCTCCATTCAAACTCACCTCCCAATTGACTTGACCCTCAACCCTACTGTACCTAATAACCTTGCTCTTATTCACATTTACTCTTAACTTTCTTCTTTCACACACTTTACCAAACTCAGTCACCAGCTTCTGCAGTTTCTCACATGAATCAGCCACCAGCGCTGTATCATCAGCGAACAACAACTGACTCACTTCCCAAGCTCTCTCATCCCCAACAGACTTCATACTTGCCCCTCTTTCCAAAACTCTTGCATTCACCTCCCTAACAACCCCATCCATAAACAAATTAAACAACCATGGAGACATCACACACCCCTGCCGCAAACCTATATTTACTGAGAACCAATCACTTTCCTCTCTTCCTACACGTACACATGCCTTACATCCTCGATAAAAACTTTTCACTGCTTCTAACAACTTGCCTCCCACACCATATATATATATATATATATATATATATATATATATATATATATATATATATATATATATATATATATATATATATATATATATTCTTAATACTTTCCACAGAGCATCTCTAGAGTTGATAGAGATGCTCTGTGGAAGGTATTAAGAATATATATATATGTATATATATATATATATATATATATATATATATATATATATATATATATATATATATATATATATATATATATGAATATTTCTTTTTTTTATATATTTATTATACTTTGTCGCTGTCTCCTGCGTTAGCGAGGTAGCGCAAGAAAACAGACGAAAGAACTGCCCAACCCACCCATATACACATGTATATACATACACGTACACACACGCACATATACATACCTATACATTTCAACGTATACATATATATACATACACAGACATATACATATATACACAATTAAATAATTCATACTTGCTGCCTTTATTCATTCCCGTCGCCACCCCGCCACACATGAAATGACTACCCCCTCCCCCCGCATGTGTGCGAGGTAGCGCTAGGAAAATACAACAAAGGCCACATTCGTTCACGCTGAGTCTCTAACTGTCATGTATAATGCACCGAAACCACATGTCCCTTTCCACATCCAGGCCCTACAAAACTTTCCATGGTTTACCCCAGACGCTTCACATACCCTGGTTCAATCCATTGGCTGCACGTCGACCCCGGTGTGCCACATCGTTCCAATTCACTCTATTCCTTGCACGCCTTTCACCCTCATGCATGTTCAGGCCCCGATCGCTCAAAATCCTTTTCACTCCATCCTTGCATCTCCAATTTGGTCTCCCGCTTCTCCCCGTTCCCTACTCCTCTAACACATATATCCTCTTTGTCAATTTTTCCTCACTCATTCTCTCCATGTGACTAAACCATTTCAATACACCCTCTTCTGCTCCCTTAATCACACTCTTTTAATTACCACACATCTCTCTTACCCTTTCATTACTTACTCGATCAAACCATCTCACACCACATATTGTCCTCAAACATCTCATTTCCAACACATCCATCCTCCTCCACGCAACCCTCTCTGTAGCCCACTCCTCGCAACCAAATAACATTGTTGGAACCACTATTCCTTCAAACATACTCATTTTTGCTTTTCGAGATAATGTTCTCGCCCTCCACACATTCTTCAACACTCCCAGAACTTTCGCCCCCTCCCCCACCCTGTGACTCACTTCCGCTTCCATTATTCCATCCGCTGCCAAATCCACTCCCAGATATCTATAACACTTCACTTCCTCCAGTTTGTCTCCTTTTAAACTTACCTCCCAGTTGACTTGTCCCTCAACCCTACTGTATCTAATAACCTTGCTCTTATTCACATTTACTCTCAGCTTTCGTCTTTCACACACTTTACCAAACACAGTCACCAGCTTCTGCAGTTTCTCACCGGAATCAGCCACCAGCGCTGTATCATCAGCGAACAACAACTGACTCACTTCCCAAGCCCTCTCATCCACAACACACTGTATACTTGCCCCTCTCTCCAAACCTCTAGCATTCACCTCCCTAACAACTCCATCCATAAACAAATTAAACAACCACAGAGACAATACGCACCCCTGCCGCAAACCGACATTCACTGAGAACCAGTCACTTTCCTCTCTTCTTACTCGTACACATGCCTTATATCATCGATAAAAACTTTTCACTGCTTCTAGCAACTTGCCTCCGACACCATATACTCTTGAGACCTTCCACAGAGCATCTCTATCAACTCTATCATATGCCTTCACCAGATCCATAACTGCTACATACAGATCCATTTGTTTTTCTAAGTATTTCTCACATACATTCTTCAAAGCAGACACCTGATCCTCACATCCTCTGCCACTTCTGAAACCATACTGCTCTTCCCCAATCTTATGCTCTGTACTTGCCTTCACCCTCTCAATCAATACCCTCCCATGTACTCTCCCAGGAATACTCAACAAACTTATACCCCTGTAATTTGAACACTCACTTTTATCCTCTTTGCCTTTGTACAGTGGCACTATGCGAGCATTCCGCCAATCCTCAGGCACTTCACCATGAGCCATACATATAGTGAATATTCTCACCAACCAGTCAACAACACAGTTACCCGCTTTCTTAAGAATTCTACTGCAGTACCATCCAAACCTGCTGCCTTGCCGGCTTTCATCTTCCGCAAAGCTTTTACTACCTCTTCTCTGTTTACCAAATCATTCTCCCTGACCCCTCTCACTTCGCACACCACTTCGACCAAATCACCCTATATCTGCCACTCTATCATCTAACACATTCAACAAGCCTTCAAAATACTCACTCCATCTCCTCACATCACCGCTATTTGTTATTACCTCCCCATTAGCCCCCTTCACAGATGTTCCCATTTGTTCTCTTGTCTTACGCACTTTATTCACCTCCTTCCAAAACATGTTTTTATGTACCCCAAAATTTAATGATACTTTCTCACCCCAACTCTCATTTGCTCTCTTTTTCACCTCTTGCACCTCTCTCTTGACCTCCTGCCTCTTTCTTTTATAAATCTCCCAGTCATTTGCACTATTTCCCTGCAAAAATCGTCCAAATGCCTCTCTTCTCTTTCATTAATAATCTTACTTATTCATCCCACCACTCACTACCCTTTCTAATCTGCCAACCTCCCACGCTTCTCATGCCACAAGCATCTTTTGCGCAAGCCATCACTGCTTCCCTAAATACATTCCATTTTCCCTTTCCTAGTCGATACTATATATTGTACTATATATTATACATAATCGCTGTTTCCTGCATCAGCGAGATAGCGCCAGGAAACAGACTAAGAAATGGCCCATCCACTCATGTACACATATATGTACTTAAACGCCCACATGCGCACATATACATACATATGCACATCAACATATACATGCGTAAACATACACATACGCAGATATTACATACATACATAAACATACACATACGCAGACATTACATACATACAAATGTACATACTCATAATTGCTCCATTCCGTCGTTACCCCGCCCCACAGGAAAACAGCATTGCTATCTCTTGCTTAAGCGAGGTAGCGCCAGGGTTTTTCATAAAGTTATCAATAACAATCTTATGGTATGATTCATAATTTCATTCTTATCTCTATTTGAAAAATTTTCTTTTAAGCTCACACCCATCGGTGCGAATGTGTCATGATGTATTAATTCTTATATAATGATGTTGGCTATCATGCTTTGTGAGAAAGTGTTTACGTCCATGTTAAATGTCAGATAGATACAGCTGTAGTGGTCTCGTATTAAGATACTGAACTCCCAGGGGAAGAATACAGCCGGTGAATTCTTCTAGTTTTTCACCTTTGTACAAACTACATCGTGTTTTCTCGTTGCTCTACCGTATATGTCTGTATATCAAAATATACATGGAGTGATAACTTCAAAGAACATGACGCGCGCCATGGTATTCTAATCCTTTCTTTTGTTGAATAGAATGTCATAAGTAGTATTTTCTAGCATTTCTTTGAGTAACAAGCCCCTAGTGGGGGTAGAGTATTATGTATATTCCCATCACAGTCATATTCATTACCTGGCTGCCGGACACAATGGCACTGATGCTGCCGTACCTCGTGTGTGTGTGTGTGTGTGTGTGTGTGTGGAGTGAGAGCACTGTAACATAATTACTGGCGCATTATCATCTGTACCAATAGAGCAAATGATGATAATGTACATAGTTTGGCATAATGCTAATGGCTGGTTGCACCAGTACGCCTAACGACATCATGCAAGGTATACCAAATACACATTTTCCTTTTCTGAGTCGATCCTAAAATGTAAACTGCTTACTGGGCATGATGTGCATCCCATATGCAGAACTGCAGCCATATTTCGTTGCCAGCAAACAGTTGAAAACTCATTTTCGTTTATGAAGAGTAAGAGGAGGAAAGTTCTGCTGACTGACTAGCGTCTTAGTTTCCTGCAAGAGGAACGTATGAGGCATTTCTGCATTACTTCCCTCAGGTCCGACTGGTTTATGCTGACGGTAATGGAGCCATCAGTGAAGGGCGATATATTGGGCAGGTTCATCTCCCTCGGTATCACATAACTCCCGGCCGCTGGACCTCCACCAGCAGCAGCAGCAGCCGGGTGCAGCACGGACGGAGTCTGGCTGGTCTTGTGTTCTGCCAGCGATGGTCACACATAACTCCGAGACGAGATGTGTTCACAGGAAATGATAACATTTCAGAGAACGTGGCGTCCAACACCGCTCAAGAACTATGAGAGAGAGAGAGAGAGAGAGAGAGAGAGAGAGAGAGAGAGAGAGAGAGAGAGAGAGAGAGAGAGAGAGATTATTAACGTACTAGACATAAACAGATTACATGTGTTACCGCCACAAGAGATTGTATGTTATGAGACTGGGTTGTGAGGGGCCACAAACGTCCTCCAGCATTTGGAGGTTGTAAATTGTTTAAGCCATACGTGTACAACGAATGGTTTAGTCGCTTCAGGCATCACTCAGAGCTGATGTAGAGGTTCCCAGGAAGCACAATAAGAATAGTGCCAGAGATCCTCCTCGGTCTGTTTTCTTGAAACACAGAAGGAAACGTGTTGTATCATAGCCACACGTACCTTCCTGTGACGTTATGATGACGTAAACAAAGTAAATCTCTCTCATTTTCTTTTTGAGCTGCAGGAGCCGGTGAGATCTACCCTAGACGAAAAGCATGGAAATCATTGCGAGATGACAGATCTAGGCTGGGTTACAGGTCCAGGCTGGGTTACAGGTCCAGGCTGGGTTACAGATCTAGGCTGGGTTACAGGTCCAGGCTGGGTTACAGATCTAGGCTGGGTTACAGGTCCAGGCTGGGTTACAGATCCAGGCTGGGTTACAGATCCAGGCTGGGTTACAGGTCCAGGCTGGGTTACAGGTCCAGGCTGGGTTACATGTCCAGGCTGGGTTACAGATCCAGGCTGGGTTACAGATCCAGGCTGGGTTACAGGTCCAGGCTGGGTTACATGTCCAGGCTGGGTTACAGATCCAGGCTGGGTTACAGATTTGGCTTTTCTTGCAGGCATGTTGCTCCAGATAGATTATCTAAATGTAGATTTGACAGGGGAATTCATGGTGATGTCTTATCTGGTTCAGAGCATGTTTGTTCTTATTAACAAACTGCACTTGTTTTACAGACAGATAACTAAAGGTGAACTGATAGAAGTCCCTTCGCTGTCTCAGCTTCAAGTCAGATCAAAAGATGGAGAAGAACAGACATTACAGGGAACAGATTAATGCACACATGTTATCAGACATCTTCAGGATAGTCTTATATGAAGATTTCAGGATCTGCAGCAGACAGCAACCCAGATCAGGTTCATAACTGATCCTTCCAACGTGGAACCTGACTGTCTCAAGCCTCCATTTTTCACTGTTGAAGAAAAATCTCACATGGAGATAATTGAGCTTTTGGAAGATTGATGGACATCTGTCCTCGAAATAGAGAGAATTCTTACTTTCTGGAAATTGATACCAAAGGATAATTACCGTGTTATTAGCGAAACCGCTGTATAATTAATCTGTATTTTTGGCTCGACCAAACATCAAACACGTTTGACTACATTCACTTTAGAGAATTGTTGCGTGTGAGCACAACAGAGAAGAAGCCAGACTGAAAGGGAGGAAATCATGGAAAAAACTGCCAAAATTTCACTAAACGCAAGATGAATTCTTCTTCTTCTTCTTCTTCTTCTTATTATTATTATTATTATTATTATTATTATTATTATTATTATTAATATTATTATCATTATTATTATTATTATTATTATTATTATTATTATCATTATTATTATTATTATTATTATCATTATTATTATTATTATTATCATTATTATTATTATTATTATCATTATTATTACTTTGTTTTATTATCAATATTATTACTATCAGCATAATCATTATTATCATTGTACTTATTCTTGTTATTATTATTATCATTATCATCATTATCATATGCCATTTTGAAGGAAGACTCGATACTCGTTGCTTTTGCTTGTAATCACCTTCCTGTGGGTCCTTGTGTGTCAGTAGGATGTAAGTGACTAACTTAGTCACTAACGCCATCATCATCATCATCATCATGATGACGAATGCCGGGATACCTGATATATACTTATGTGATTCCAAGTCGGTGCAGGTTATTAAGATGCACCCACCCCGTGCACCCAACCCGTGCACCCACCCACGTGCACCCACCCCCGTGCACCCACCCCCGTGCACCCACCCCCGTGCACCCACCCCCGTGCACCCACCCCGTGCACCCACCCCGTGCACCCACCCCATGCACCCACCCCCGTGCACCCGCCCCGTGCACCCACCCCCGTGCACCCACCCCGTGCACCCACCCCCGCGCACCCACCCCATGCACCCACCCCCGTGCACCCACCCCGTGCACCCACCCCGTGCACCCACCCCGTGCACCCACCCCGTGCACCCACCCCCGTGCACCCACCCCGTGCACCCACCCCCGCGCACCCACCCCATGCACCCACCCCCGTGCACCCGCCCCGTGCACCCACCCCGTGCACCCACCCCCTGCACCCACCCCGTGCACCCACCCCGTGCACCCACCCCGTGCACCCACCCCGTGCACCCACCCACGTGCACCCACCCACGTGCACCCGCCCCGTGCACCGACCCCCGCGCACCCATCCCGTGCACCCACCCCGTGCACCCACCCCGTGCACCCATCCCGTGCACCCACCCCGTGCACCCACCCCATGCACCCACCCCATGCACCCGCCCCGTGCACCCACCCACGTGCACCCACCCCCGTGCACCCACCCCCGTGCACTCGCCCCGTGCACCCACCCCCGCGCACCCATCCCGTGCACCCACTTCGTACACCCACCCCCGTGTACCCACCCCGTGCACCCGCCCCGTGCACCCACCCCCGCGCACCCACCCCGTGCACCCACCCCGTGCACCCGCCCCGTGCACCCACCCCGTGCACCCGCCCCGTGCACCCAACCCCGCGCACCCATCCCGTGCACCCACTTCGTACACCCACCCCCGTGTACCCACCCCGTGCAGCCACCCCGTGCACCAGAATACATTTACCAGGTTTTGTCACCGCACCTGGAGTGAGGGGTGACATAATGGCAGAATCTGAGTTTTTTAAAACCAGAATGATGACTTAGTGAACAGTTCTTCGAAAGATGTACGGGTATGACAACTAAACGTCATAGCAAGAAATTATGAGGGAAAATTATGAAAAGAGATATAACGAGGTACATTCTATACTATGAGAGTAATGGATGAATGTGATAAGGAGACTAGAGAACTGTGCAGTGCAGACAGCATACGTAAATCTAAGAAATTGTGTGACGGTAGAGAAGGTTGAAGAGATAGGGCTTGCCAGTGTAAAACTCCCTTCCTCCCTTTCAATACAAATGGGTAATTACAAAGTTGGTCATCTCACATGCACACGCGTGCGCGCGCGCGCACACACACACACACACACACACACACACACACACACACACACACATATATATATATATATATATATATATATACATATATGTAAATGTATTATATTTATATTATACTCAGTCTCTGTCTCCCGCGTTAGCGAGGTAGCGCAAGGAAACAGACGAAAGAACGGCCCAACCCACCCACATACACATGTATATACATAAACGCCCACACAAGCACATATACATGCCTATACATTTCAACGTCTACATACATATACATACACAGACATGCATATAGACACATGTACATATCCTTACTTGCTGCCTTCCTCCATTTCCGTCGCCACCCCGCCACACAAGTGGCACCCCCCCCCCCCCCCCCCCGCGCGCGCGCGCGAGGTAGCTCTAGGAAAAGACAACAAAGCCACATTCGTTCACACTCAGTCTCTAGCTGTCATGTGTAATGCACAGAAACCACAGCTCCCTTTCCACATCCAGGCCCCACACACCTTTCTATGGTTTACCCCAC
>NC_092243.1:36919020-36949020 GCF_036320965.1 Panulirus ornatus | reverse complement strand
ATGAGCTACTTGACTCGCATCCTTCATGATGATTATATCATAGATCTAACAGACTTATCAGACATGGACAGTTTCGTCTAAAACCATGCTCAGAATCGTTGCTCAAATGGTAATCCTCTAATGGTGATTCTCTGATCGGGATAGTTTTCATCCTCTAATTATTTTACAAGTTTGTTAACGGCAAACAATAAAGTAATCAAGAGATAATCTCCAGGCAGGACTGATTATCTTTTTATGATGTCGGTGTTATATGGGCAGTCAATCGCGTGGAACTTTCCCTATGGCAAGTATTTTTCTATGTAAAGAGCCGACAAGACTTAGGTTCGAAAGATCTCTTGATGAATTAAGAACTTTACCTCACTGCTTCTGTGCACCGCTTACTTGACTTTAGGTCACCAGGTGTTATTCAACCACAATCTTTTTCCTAATTTACCTTTTCTTCAGCTCAACAGAATTCGTGTTGTAGTTTATCTTCTCGCGTTCACCACCGACATTTAAAATGTTGCACTTCTCAACAGCGGAATTCATTTTCCACCTATGACTGGGTTCGTAGCTGGCCATTAAAGTCATGACGGATTAAGATATGATCAGAAACTAAGAAACTTTCCACGTCAAACCAAACGTCAGTATAAAGCGTATTTTGCTGAAATTAGTAGAATGAACCTTAGAGAGGAGAGAGGAGGAATGTTGAATACTCTCTTATCAAAGTTAACAGCACCATGAACATGAATGAACGAATATATAAATTAGTAGATATCTTAATGAAATCTCTGTTGAAATGTAGGAAAATTAAGAAAGCAGTTGCTGACCTGACGTCCTTTGCCAGATAGATGAACGGGTCACTTTAGCGCTCTGTTCCACCGTTCCATGTTCCTTACATCAACTGTTCCGTGTTTCCTCAGCTGTGGTGAACTCTGCTTTTGTATATGTATTATCTTGTTCATTCTGAATTTGTGTCCTTGAAAATAGCTTGATATACAGTCGAAAACTAGGAGCTTCTGTGTGTATTTTTCCATCGAGTTTTCTATTATTAGTGCTTCAAGTGTGTACGTAATATACTATATATATATGCATGATAGGCGGGAGCGCTACGGGTAGGCGGGAGTGTTACTTCTAGGCTATGATCGCCCCTAATAGGGCAATGACTTCGATCACAAATTAATCGAATACCCCTCGTCTCACATCGATGAGCTACGGGGTCTAGACCAGTCAAATCCCATCAAGCTCGCATTAAAAGCAGCTAACATTTTACAAAAACTTACTGTATAAACGCGGAGGTATATGAACACGAACGTAGTGTATATGAACACGCACTTTGAAGAGAGAACATGCAAACCTCCAACAACCGCCTACCACGCATAAGGTTTGTATGGTCTATGGAAGTGCGCGTTCGTATGCACTATTATATTTGTGTGTGTGTGCACACACACACACACACACACACACACACACACACACACACACACACACACACACACACACACACACACACATATATATATATATATATATATATACACACCACACACTACTCATATATATATATATATATATATATATTTATATATCGAACTTCACCAGTTTATGCTTTACAGCAAGAATTCATCTTATAGCATTTTGCTTGCAACACATGTGTAACATGAAGCATATACAATTCAACTATACAGACCTTCCCTGTTTTCTAAAGGATGTCGGAAGAAAAATGAGCCCATCAAATATCTTCAAGAAGTGTCAAATCGTGTTGAAAATAGACAATCAATCAACCTCAATGGGATATGAAAGATGTGTCTTGACTCTTGAGGTCCAACAATGTTTTATGTCATGTGTCGTCTTTAATTTGTTCCAGTATCACGAACGAAGATCTGGAGTGCAGACATGGGATTCAACTCCTGATGTGTGAGTCACTTAAATGAAAGACGAGGGACGAAGAGCTGTGGGTGTTAGACGTCTTCAGCATGCGTTCGAATTTCCTTTTTCCAACCGTTTAGCAAAGCAGGCCAGGGAAAATGCTATGTGAAGAATGCAGACATAACAAGCGAGCAACTGATGGTGACAGTTTAATTTTCGTGAGACAGTGAGCGGAAAGGAAATTACAGTTTGTATCCAGCGAGGTGAAAACCCACCAGAAGACTGAGATCTCGAGACAGGAATGTTTGGGAGAAACGAACGCTTGAAGTAATCCTTTCTGAAAATCACCAGAGAACATTTCTATATAATTCTTTTTTTCTGTTATTAGTCTTTAAATGTTTCTTTACCAAAAGATCAATATCTTGATGTTGAAGAAAAGAGATTATATGCATAAAGAATGAGAAAGATGAGATTGCATTTGGATCGCAGTGGTCGTGAGTGTTTTAAAGGAATGAAGAAAACTGGCTCGATGTCTGCATACCTGGAAATTCTTAGCAGTAAAGAGATTAATGTGTAAATATGTTACAAGGCTCTGGATGCTGTCACACTCAATAAGAATTACGATGCAACTCCAGTGCAATGTTTGCGTTGTGGTTTCTAGGAGACTCATGCACAATGCGTAGAAGTTTTCGCCAAATTTCGATTGCTGTCAAGTCTTACACAGTGAGTGCCACAAGGTCGGCGAAGATAGCTTGATTAAAAGGAGACAAATTTGAGAATAACTTCACCTATACAAGCTGAGGGGTAACTGATCGTGGTCAGGTTGTGGAGGGGATGTAGGGGCACTGGCTGAGGAAGGATATGATTGCGGGTGGGCTGGGGTAGACTGTGGGCACTGGACTGGTGTAGAAGAGGAGGTTGTGTGGGGATGGCCTGAGCAAGGGAGGGGTGATTTCAGAGGGATGGGATGTTATTGTAGATATTTCTCAGTCTTTTTTCCCCCCGTATTTTGTTCGGCCAGAACCACGTTCTAGGGAAACTGAGTGAGCAGCTTCTAAGGTTAAACGTGCCAACATCATACAGTCTCAGTGATGTACGTTTCCCTCGTACGCTATTACTGTTATCATTTGGGTGTTGGATCTCATGACTACAAGGTCTACTCTGACTCATAACCGTATCAAGAAATGATTTATGATAGCGAATCTTTCACCAGGATCTATTATATTAGTTTACCCCCTTCATATATATTTTCTTCTTCCCAAACTGCCTCTCTGATTTTCCTCCTCACATAGTATTATAATTTGACTGAACGGGTGTTACTCTCTCTCTGAAACTCAAACTTGCTAGATGTACAGGGTGATAGTCCAGTATATCTATAAACATTTTACATTACATTTGTTTTTCATAAAGCAATCTTTCCCTCCTGCTCAACGGCCAACTCCGGTACAGGCAAGATTTGCAGTGTTGTGTGCCACCAAGTTACTGAGGTCGATGTTTCTATGAGAATCAAGTAAGACCTCGAGTTAAGGTCAAGTGAGGTCAGTGTCTGTGCCAACAGTCTCATGTGTTTGCTCTTTGAGGCACAGTGAATGAATACAAAGAAAACCTTATTTACCTTTCTATTTTCCTGCCTTTTGATTTTTTTTTCTTTTTCGTTGTTCAACATTCTGACTCTGAGTGATTCTTGTTCCCTTTTTTATGTTGATTTATTCCAGGGAATATATGGCTTCTGTAGAGCACTTTGTGTGTTAATTGCACTTTAGATGAGAGGGTAATGAACTGAGGTACGAGGACATATGAACTAAGGGTGGATGTGTAGGTACTGAGTTTCAGATAAGAATGAAAAGCGAAATCATGGAGATTAAGATAATTTCTTGTCCACAGATCAGTTCGAGGGAAAACCAGCAGTGTTTTTAGACATGTTATAAGCCACACCTTCCCTGAGATAAGAGAGAAAATATAATTTGAATGTTCTCTCTTTAAGGTGGCCTGGGAAGAAAGAAATAATAGTTTAACGTAACAGCTGAGCCAGAGAGTTATCAAGAACTTTTACAGCAAACGTGAAAAAATAGAAACTACTGTAAAGGTATACCCAGGAACTGATATGAAGCAAATACTTCCTGATTTAACCAGAGAACAGAAGTCAAGCGTAGTCATTCATGTAGGCTCGGAGAACTGGTACTAAATAAGCTGCAGGTAGCGTTGTTTGTTTACAGAGCAGCATAAGCCATAAGGTCTTGTAAACAGATTACAGTCGAGGCATTTTGCAGATAATCAAAGAAGAGCTTGAGCTGTTCCTTGGAGACAACATACCAAGTGCAATAGCGAAATAGTTAACTTCACTGATGTCTGGGAATCATTCACTAACAGGCCTGAGTTATTTCACAACGATAGGATAAGATACAATGAATTGGAGCGTTAAGGTATATAAGGAGCGACTTATTGTCAGTGAACTGATCTAGGTGTATGAAGTAGTCCAAGGTAATCGCGGGAGGGTCTGTGAGGCCTGGTTGTGGATAGGGAGCTGTGGTTTCGTTGCATTCCTCATGGCAGCAAGGGAATGGATGTAAGCGAAATGAAACCTTTTTTTCGTTTCTTCCTGGCTCTACCTTGATAATGCAGGAAACGACGAACGAGGATGAAAGGAAAAACGTTTTATCCTGTTCCCCGTAGATACAGGTAAGGCTTCGCAGCAGCATTAGTTATCAAGTCTTTACCCCAAGTGAAAGGCAGACCTTCATTGCAGGCAAAACACCCGTGGAGTTGATAAGGAGGAAAAGAAGCCAGGAAATAATCATTAACGTAATCTAAGTCAGTGAGGAGGTTAGGTTAGGTTAGGTTAGGTCAGGTTAGGTTTAACCAGGGCACCACATGTCGTATACCATCCGAGGGCGTTGTGAACACGCTTTAGGAAGGGTCATGTGAACATGTAATCGTGGACCAAAAACGTACTTTCATAACATTAAGGTCGTAGTCAGTTTATTGATATTAAACTGCTACCTTTCAATGGAATAAGTTACACGAGACAACAAATGAGCATCTTGATGTTTTTACAGTAAGTGTGACATCCCTAGCTTGTACCATACAGGAAGTCTTGCCTTGGTATAGAATATGTATACGTATATGAAATATCTAGCATATGGAAGAATTGGTGGTGTTATGTAATGGATGAAATCCTTCCTTACTACACTGAAGGAGAACATAAGTGCGATACTGATATCGAACATTTTATGTGAGAATGAATCAATCACACATGAGGATCAGTGTAAATGTGACAAACACACTATCACCTCCCAAGTAGAATCAGAACTGGAACTGTAATAAGCTTGAACCCTTATATGACCAACACATAACCTGATCCATTTGAAAGAGATGCCTCCATAGAATCCGATGGTATACCAGGATAGCCGTACACAACACCTACTGGGAAGGCCTTACACAACACCTAATGGGATGGCCGTACACAAAACCTACTGGGATTACCGTACACTACACCTACCAGGGTAGCCACACACAACACCTACAACCTGACGTATGGAACATCCACAGTCGCTCGAGCCAAAGGAACTTCCTCACACATCCATCTGTTAACGCACAAGTCTTCATCTCACCTCTGAATCGTCCTTCCTCCATCAAGCCACGACAGATTACATCTATTGAACTACCAGTGTCTCTTCAGCACTGTCACATTCTTCCCATCAGCGGTGTCTGTAGTGACTGGTGTCTTCCTCTCTGCAGTGCTACGTGCTGGAATCATCCCAAGTACTCGATTCGTGGAGTTTCCATCTTTCCACGTGCGGTGATCTGTGTACCACACCACACGTGCAGCAACTTTCTCTCTTCGTTGAGTCTCATGCCTAACCTCTTCTGCCTCCGCATCCTAACCCAGACCTTCCAGTTTACCCCCGGCACTTGCTGTACCTCTTTTCCTCAAGTTGCTTGCCCTGTAGTTCCTGTACCTGTGGTCTTACCTGCACGTCTACCTCTTCCCTTGCAGTGTGGCTTTTTTTCTTTTCTTTTGATTTGAGCTCCTAATTCCCACCCAAAAAACATTTACCAGAAAAACTCTTTTCCTTACCTTTGTTGACTACTTCTGGGCGTAATTTTTGTTCACTTTGGTTAAATACGCGACACTTGCTTCCACAGATGGTTTATTTTGGTTCAACCCAGCTAGTTCCCATCCACCTCTTGCTTTATAGTGGCTAACAAGTTTTGCTATTTCAACTACATCAAAAGACTGGCGTTCACGAAAAAAAACAGCTGTTCTCTCTAGAACAACTGTTATAGAAATGTTCCATCAACATTGAACCAAACAATCTTCAAAGGAAGGTCCTCGTTCTCTAGCTTTCTCTATTTCTCGGTATAATTCCTCCTCCTGATCCCAACCTCTGTGGCCAACTTTCCCATCCCGAGTCTTGATGAATACAGCGTCGGCCGCCATCCTTCTGGCGTAAGGTTGTACCCCTCTGATGGTAGCTCCGACGATGATGTGGTGGTGCGAGGCAAGAACCCTGGATAAACAAGCACAGAAGAGGATGAATGTATTAGGAATGAATCGTGTAAGGACAGTATGTGGTGTGAAGAGGGTTGACTGTATAGGAAATGATAGGGTAAGAGACAGAGCTGTGGTAGTATGCAGTCTGTACAGGAGAACTGAAGAGGGTATGGTGAAATAGTCTGGACATAAGGAACTATGAGTGAGGAAAGGATGACTGAAAGAGCACACACGTGGAAGGTGGAGGGAACGAGGGAAAGAGGCAAACCAAGGAGGAGGTGGAAGGATAGAATGAGAGATGCTGTCAGTGTTCGGGGTTTGAATATTCTATTTTCAGTTCACGGTTTACATAATCAAGTCAGGCTACTTACTGTAGCTTACTCTCCAGCATACTGTTGTCCCACCATCAAAGAAATTTATTCCCTCATTCATAATCCTAAATGTTGCTGAATTATTGTCGGCTTTTAGGAAATTTGTGGAGGTGTCCTGAATATTTAATCGTATGAAAATCTTTGCCAAATATAATTTTGCCGTTCGGTTGTGCAGTGACGATGAATCTAATCTGCATTTTATTTCCATTCTGCTCCTCGTTTGTCTCACCAAGGTTCAACACGAGTAACTGATTGATCCGATTCGTTTAATCACGCTCAGTATTGCTAGATCTACTGAAAATGTTATGTAGATTTGGCCATTGTACATGAACCACATGAATCATGTAAATGTTGTACAAAAAAGCAGGGAAGTTTGAATGTATTGGTGATAGATAATAGGGGCATATGAAGCAACCAGGGTAAACTACAGGAAGGTCTGTGGGGCCTGGTTGTGGATAAGGGGTTGTGGTTTCGGGGTATTATACGCAACAGCTAGAGAATTGATATGAGCGAATAAGGCTTGTTCTTGGCGCTACCTTTGCTAAGACGGGAAGCGGCGCGACCAGGATGAAAGGAAAGTAGATAATGATACCGTAAGAATGCTTTGTGTGTCGTTAATCATGTATTACTTGCTGCATAAATTATAATTTTGGACAAGAAACAAAAGATGGAGAAACGATTAGAAAACAATGACATTCATTGAAAGAAAGAGGTCAATAGATGTACGGAATGATTGGAGAGGAAATCGTATTTCACGTCGACATTAACATATCTTCTGATAACTTGAGGTACACACACTCACAAGTCGAGTCTGTCCTGATCTTGGTGCCACAAGCAGACCCTGTCTCGTGGATCCACCTGGCAGAACACGTTCCCTCCCTCCCCTTCCTCACCCAGCCTGGGGCTGCCATTACTCACCGTTGGTTTGTTGTTCGGTCTGTCACCTGTACCAGTTTAGAACATAAACAAGTTTGTACTAAGATATCACTTATAACTTTAGTAACGTAATAGCCGTAATGATATCAGCATTACGTAACATAACCAAATCAGTTTCATAATATGTGTAATCATGAAATGTATGTAGAAGGCACGAAGCTGTAGCATTAAATTTCTCATCTGAATTGCCCTCTCACACTTGAATAACCGCCTCTAGTGCATTTCACACTAGGGCAGTAATTATTCGAATGGGTCAAATGTGGTTTGTGGTTGATAAGATGTCTGAGCACCTTTACCCCTGTGTTGTGACTCCTCTTGCTGTTGGTTTGATTTAGGCCAATAAGGTAAGTGCCTACCCCAAAATGCTCCCTTTTCTTATCAGTTTTCTATGGTGTGATTCACTTCATCGGTAACTAAGGATTATATTAACGTCAGTATGTCGCTAGGAGGCCAACCCTATCTTTTGATACCTGGTCTTTACCATGCATGATGCCTGACGCTATTGGCAGTGTCGTAACCATTACTTGTATCAAGATGCTCTATTGAGTTTTTGCATATGTACCTTCCACTGTCATATTACTTGGCCTCATGTCATTATATTCAAGCATTAGTTGTAATGTGGTCACACTGAGCTTGTCAGTCCACCGGCTTCATTGGGTCATTAATACCATTATTAAGGGGTTTTACTGACACCATGACTTATGGACCTCCGTGTTAATATTCATTGATCATCACCATTATTCATCAACTGCTAGTTGCTTTTCAGCCGTTCTTGTTCATACTCTCCCCTCTGGAAGCAAGACTAGCAGTGATGGTGTTGGTAAGTATGTGGGGTTGGGTGACGAGTGATGGTGGCTGTGTGTGGCGTCAGCGCTCCTCCTTCCCACACACCTGATGGGAGGGAAAAGCCTCTTGGATGAGCAAAACACGAGGTGGACTTACGTGTGGTGGGTGTAGATAGGGGAGGAGAGTGGATCACCGCTCCAGCTGAGGGTTATTGTGTATATCATAAAGCATTGTGTATATTAATGATAACAACGGATAACTGAAGGACGCGTTCAAGTGCTACATTATGAACCACTTCCAGTGGTAATAAAGAAATGTGTTTGCCAGGGTGAGTTCCAATGGAGAGGCCATGGCCACTCTACCAATGAGCTCTCCATTAAGAGCCAGCTTGAACGCAATTCTTTGTTACAGTAAGATGTGCTTGGAACATTGCCCTGCAGAGTTTAGGCATATTCTATAAGGTATGTTGATGATACATTTATGCTTTTTGACACACACACACACACACACACACACACACACACAACAAACAACAAACAAACAAACAAACACACTCACACACACAAACAAACAAACAAACACACTCAAACAAACAAACAAACAAACAAACAAACAAACAAACAAACACACAAACAAACAAACAAACTCACCAACAAACAAACTCACCAACAAACAAACAAACAAACAAACACACACACACACACACACACACACACACACACACACACACACACACACACACACACACACACACCTTAGAAGGGACTTAATAGACTCCCGCGTTGGTCTGATACACAGTCGATGAAATTCAAGCCAACAAAATGTAAAATATGAGGATGGGCCAAAATGAAAGAAGACTTTAGTATGAGAGTTATCTAGCAGGAAATGAGCTTCAACTTCCGTTTGTGAAAAGGACTAAAGGGTTGCCATTGTCCATAATCTGTCACTAGAGTTCCATGTTGGGAGAGTAGGTCAGGACACAAACTGTCTGCTGGCAATAACAGATGAGCTCTCAAGTATATGGATAAGGAAATGTTTACGAAGCTTTACATACCTTACATAAGGCCAAATTAGAATACACTTCTCAAGTTTGGTCACGGCACCTAGAGAAGCACAAAGAGTTAATGGAGAAGGTCAAGAGGAGTGTGACAAAGATGACACAGAAGTACCACCTCTTTCTGTAAGCGCCTTTTTACCTGAGATCATTTTATGTTAACCCTCGGAGTATACACGGTAAAATCTCAGGGTGAGCGGCAACAGCGTTAGAAGAGAATCATGATATGATTGCCATCTCCAAGTGTTACCTAGATATTAGCAGTAGAGATTTCCTCGCCCAATGCCCAATACTAGATTTCACTCTGTTTAATAAGGACGGAGGAAGCAAGGCCGGCGGTTGTGGTCCTGCTCTTCGTTAAAGCTTGTGTATATTCCATAGTAAACAGTGCTTTAGCCGTTGAGATTGTCGACTTCATTTTTGTAGGAACGAAAGATAAACTAAGAAAATAGCAGTAAGACTGGTTAGCTTATGGGCCTCCAGCGCAGACACCAGAGGAAGACGAGAGATTTTATGATCAGTTATGAACAATTTTCTATCACAGTAGCAGATTTTAACACAGTAGCTAAATGAGGAGAATCCCTTTCCAGTAGCTCCGGGCGTCAAGTTTACCTACATTTGTTTGATAGTGCCCCAATCCAATTAGTTCGAGAAACCTGCTCGCGACGACAATATATTAGATTTAATTCTAATCACAAATGAGGATCTGTTGATAAAGTTGAAGTTGGAGAAAAGTTTGGTACAAGTGATCACCAACAAATTACTTTTGAGGTCACTCTCAACACCGCATGTAATGTTGGTCAATATGACAGTCGCTGGAAAATACCCGATTTTAAACGTGTAAAATCGTATGATCTACACACTGCTCTTGATAGGCAAACCTGGGATGATATGGTCAGTGAAAATGACATGAACCTAGCTTAGAAAACCTATGTAAAACCTTCAGAGCAGTACGTGCCAATGCGTAGTAGATGGTCTATATCTAAAACGAAGCCAAAGTGATGGAACTGTGAAACAGAAAATTGCCTGTTGTGTGAGAGAGTAACTCCTACTCAGAGAATCCTATAACCAACTTAGAGTAAGGTACTTGAATTACAGTAGTGAAAGTTACAGAGTTATATGACAGAGTAAACGTTAATACGGAGGGTATATTACAGAAAATAAGAAAACAGCAAATAGAAACCTAAAAGAGTTTTACAGTTATGGTAGAAGCAAGAGAGTCATTTCCCGGTCAATAGGCCCATGCCATGACAAGAATATTAAATTACTTTTATTTCATATATGTATTTACGATCAAAGACACAACCCATATCCTGAATCCAGTTTCATTGATGAGAGAGGGGAACATTTTTCAGCAAACTGACGTATTGACATAAAAGCCGATGACATACTTTCAGCAATAAATGGAATGAAACCAAATAAAACGGCAGGCCTAGATCAACTTCATCCGAGAGAAATGAAACAGGCGAAAAATGAGATAGTAAAGTCCTTGATTGCCCTTTTCAATAAGTCACTTGCTACGGGAAACGTTCCAGATGAATGGAAATTTGCCACCAGTGTTTCTCCTATAGTCAAAAAGGTAATAGATCACTGCCCGAAAATTTTCGCTGTGCTACTTTGTCTGTATTTGGAAAACTTATGGAAACAATTATTCGAGATACAATTGTGTGATATTTAAAGACCATCTCTTAATAAACGATTCTTAGCATAGTTTACGGCGAAATCGCTCATGTCTGACAAATCTGTTTGAATTGCTTCATGATATAATCAACATGTATGACGAAAGTAAAGCAGTTGATCTTATCTGACTAGATTTTTTTAAAGTGTTCGATGATGAGATTCTGCGTCAGAGGTCACCAGCAAAGATTAAGTTACATGCCACTGATGGGGTTGTGCTTCAGTACACAGGGAAAAATGGTTGACTGGCCATAAATAGAGTTGCGAGTAATGGTCAAACCTCAGAATGGTTAGGCATAACAAGTAGTGTGCCACAAGGATGAGTTTTGGGACCACTTCTCTTTCTCATATATATACATTAATGATATGGATGATAGGCTGCTTTGGAAGACACTAGATTCGCTGATGGTACAAAGTTGGGAAATAAATCGGCAAATGAACTTGAACATCTACAGCCCCAAACGTATATGAACAAACTGATGAACTGGGCCCGTCGATGGTAAATGAATGCTGATATCAACATGTGCAAAGTTTTCCATATCGGCCATGGAAAAGAAAAGGCAAGCTAATTTATGAATTTGGCTGTGCTGCAAAAGATAGATGAGTAAAAAGGACTTGGCCATAATAATCTCCTGTGACCGAAGACTAAGTGAGCAGTGCACAGAAACAGTGAAAAGAATGAGCATAATTCTTAGATTCATTGGTAGGGACATCGAGGGAGATTATCCTTCCTGTATATAATTCCTTGGTTCGTCCGCATCTTGAATATTGTTTTCACTTTTGGTCATCCTTCCTTAAAACAGATATAGACAATGTAGAGAGAGCTACCACGATGATCCCCGAGCTGAGAAACAAATCCGAGAGAGCAGATTAAATGACTTGAGTTTGTATACCTTACAGAAGATCAGGTTAAGAGGTGATCTAATACGTGTATTTGAAATTATCAAAGGCTTTGATAACGTTGATCACTCAATTACTTATGACTTTATTCGTCTGAATATCTTGTTGTAAAGGACACAAACTCTCGAGCAAACTTTTTTCCTCGAATGAGACGAAGTACTTTTTACTCAGCAGGATTGTTAACATATGGAACGATTGGCCAGTTCAAGTAATTGAAAGCAGTATTATAGATACGTTTAAGAATCGACTTGATAAATACTTCGCTTCAAGTCCACGACTCGCATTATTTGCCCCTCCTTAGTCACAGTGATAATTTGCAGGTCATTTCCTTCGTACCATCTGTATACCATCTAATCTTTGCCATACTAATTTGTGAGTTCATGTTTACCTTCCATTATCACAAACAGTCTCGAAAGGACCCAATAAGACTAGATGTCTTTGATTTTGCCCACCTTGGAAGAAGGAGTGAGGGTCGACCTAATCACAACCAATCATTTTTCAAAACAGACTGATGACGTGGTCAGTAAACAGCTAATTGAAAAATGTAGGGATAGAGGAACTAAAGAATAATATGTGAAAGTAGGGAAGAAACGTGTCATAAAGATGTAGAGAAATGCTTATATGATATAAGAGTGATGCATGAATGGAGTAAGATAACTGAGGACATAGTTAATGCAGACTGTGTACATAAAGTTGTGTTTATCATAGTAGAGAATGGTCAAGAAGTTGGGCCTCACGAGTGTAACACTCTTTCCCCGTACAGTCCAAAATAGGTAAGTCAGATAGGTGATTACACACACACACACACACACACACAACACACACACACACACACACACACACACACACACACACACGATTCATCTCGGCATATCTGACCTAAGTGCAGGTCGATGGATAGGTACCGGACTTAGGCTGGAGAAGATGAGGAGAGATTATAGACATATGTAGACGCATGGACATGGCACATGTAAATAATGTTAAGAGACGGGATAACACGAGCTTAACACTCTTCCCGTAACACAGAAATAGTAATCACACACACACACACACACACACACACACACACACACACACACACACATACACACACACACACGTCACAGTATGGGGTACTGGTGTGTGTATAAGATTAATGACATGGTTCATATACAAGGTTAAGAGACTGGACCACAGATGAAAAGCTTTCTCCCTCCACCACAAAGATAGTTATCACACACTGCAGGGTATTGATCAGTCGTAATGTAACAAAGAATAAGGGAATGAAGACTAAAGAGTACAGTCAGAGAGCAAAAGACAGGAACCACCAAATGAGGCAACAGAACGAAGCAGCCCCGCCAGCACTGCGAAGAGGACAGGAATGTTAGGTGATGGTAATATTAGTCAGACTGAATATAACATATACAAGTGCTGGTGGATCAGTCGTAACTGGTAAAGAATTGGAATTCAGGGACCCTAGAAGGAAAACGGCACCTAGTGCTGATGACGTTTTGGAAACAAAACTTACTAAGGCGATAAGATCTCACTTGCTCTGCCCATATGGGTGTATGGTGGTAAGGAAGAAAGAGAGAAGGGAGACTGACCCTCCTACTAAGAGAACTTCCTAAGTATAGGGAAATAGTAGAAGGTGGCTGAAGGCCCTCTCAGACAATACACACGCTGGAGCTGAGTGACTGAAGGGAAGAAGGGAATGGTGGTGATGATATTATATAATCCTCTAAAGAACTGAAGCCAATATACAGCAATATCACTATAGGAACAATGAGAATAGCACATGAGACAGTAAAATACGCACTTCTCAGACATGGTAAAGTACTGATGATGATGGGAGATTTCGATTGTGAGTAGACAGACCGGGAGAATTTAGATTCTAACGGTGACAAGGAGTCAGGGAGACACAAGTTCTTAGATACTAAGATGAAAAACACGGTTATACCGCCGCTTCCAGATCTTGTCTTCTCACATACTAGTATGTAGTACGTAGGAAATGAGGAATCTAAGAGAACAGAGGAGATGAGGCAAGATCAAAGATCTTTGGGCAAGACTTAATGAGATGAAACTTGATCACCAGACTGAAATTTGGAGGGATTCTATGGTGGATGGATTATCTTTGTGTAAGGGAACAAAGGACGCATATCAGAGGAGCCTTCTCGATCAGGGTTGAGAATATCCTTTGGTGTGCCAGAGGGCTTTGTGCTGGGACCGTTACTATTCTTGATCCTTGTAAGTCACTTGTCAGAAGGATTGGAGTCCTACTTGCACGTATTTGTAGATGATGCCAGAGTAAAAAGCGAAGATAATTACATCAATTTACAAGATGATCTAGACAGAAAATCGAAGTTGATATGATAGATGGTTGATGGAATTGAACCCATGAAAGTATAAAGTAATGAGGATGGGACTCAGTGATAGAAGATCTCCATGTCAGTATCATCTAGCAAGGAACAAACCGGAATTTATGTGACAAAGGGACTTGGGAGATAAAAAGGTCCCTCGTCTGTCGTCAGGGTCCCACAGTAGAGGAACAGTAAAGGAGAAAAACTGTCTGTTGGCAAGTATTAGAATACCATTGAAGCATATTAGATACGGATATAATCAGCAAAGTCTTCAAGCCCTACATTAGGCCAAAAAAGGATTATGTTTCTCAACCTGGTCACTGCACTCAGTCACAAAGTACCAATTGAAAAGGTTCAGAGGAGGGCAACAAAGACGATACCACAATCAAGAGAGTTGAATTACAAGGAAAGGCTAGAAGCTTTGTATTTGCTCATCTTTTGAAAGAGAAAAATGAGGGATGACCTGATCAAAACCTTTAAGTTTTTAAGCCAGATTAATGACATAGATAATGAACTTTTCTTCAAAAGATGTAAGGATAGAACACCAAGTTGACATGATATGAAGTTAAGTAAGAAACTCGTTTAAAAAGATCTAAAACAGTATTTATGTAGTTGACAATTGGCAGATGGATGGAATACACTGAATAAAGAAATAGTAATTAAGCACAGCTAACAGAAATTCAAATACTTGCGTGAGAATATAGAATGTCCCAGAGATGGGGCCGCATAGTACACACAAACACCTTGTGTTGGTTTTGTGTACATGTATGTTTGCGTTCAAGGTTTGGTTCATTTGAATTTTGTGTAATTTTGTGGCGTGTGTGTATGTGATTTTCATGGATACATACATGTGTAATTAACTTTTTTTGGTACTGTACGGGGAGTGAGTTTAACACTCGTGTGTGTATGTGTGTGTGTGTGTGTGTGTGTGTGTGTGTGTGTGTGTTGTGTGCGTGCGTGTGTGTGTGTGTGTGTGTGTGTGTGTGTGTGTGTGTGTGTGTGTGTGTGTGTGTGTGTGTGTGTGTGTGTGTGTGTGTGTGTGTGTGTGTGTGTGTGTGTGTGTGTGTGTATACTGGAATCAACAAATCAGTCTTGTCTTATGCAGTGAATTGAATTTCATTTAAGGAGTCCACGGTCTCTCCCGGTAGACAGTCAACTAAAACAATGCCAGAGTAAATTTGTCTATAAACCAAAAATTTCCGTCAGTTTTGAAGCTGAGGATTAAGTCACACGGAGCGGAGAGTCCTGTTCAATTAATTTCCTGATCCAGCCTGAATCCCCTTCAGTCGTATAAGACCGTTGACTGGCTTAGGGCGTAATCGATTGGTAATTACTTCTGCGTTTCCGATAGTGGGAGAAAAATCCTTAATTCGATCCTCAGTTCCGAAACTTAGATTACAGAAGGATTGTTCCTTATGTTGTATTTCAATGTTAAGGACGACCCCGGCACAGGACCTTGACTGTGTCTGTGAGCGTTGCTAGAAGCGAGGTGCTCAGTTGGTTGCTGGATGTTAAGAGTTACTCTGATGCCTTGATCCTCTGTTGTCCAGACTTGGAGTCTTGATACAATCGTACGTTCTCTTATGTGCTTAGATGATGGATGGTGCTGATCTGGTTGACATGTAATGTGTTCACTTTGTTCCTGTGTATATTTGTGTAGTTATTCGTTTTCTTCATTCTGTTACTGTATTTGCTCCTCTTGTGTCGAATTACCTTAATGGTCTGAGCTGACGTCTGAATACTGTGATATGATGACTGTACTTGAATATTCATTGGATTCTTGGTATGGTTGTGTCGTGGTATACTTGAACATGTCCGCGTGTAGTCTTAATGACCTGATTATTACAGTGAACTTACCTAATGCCTCGATCAAGTTGATCTGTTGTCTGGTCCCTGTAGTGTGGTGAGCGAGGTTATACATATGACAGTATGGTAACCTTGTTCTTGGATGTTAAACTTAAGTGATATGGCACCGTGGTACTGGCGCTCGCTGGTGAGCTAACTTTGTATGTGTACGCTCTGAAGTTGATCACTTCGGAACTCAGGTGGTAAGCACAACTGTTACCTGGGTACTGTAATGACCTGTCCAGGTGCTTGGGAGATTGTCGCCAGCAAACTTTGCACCTTTGGTATTATAAGGAGCTCATCTCGTGCTTCTGTATTTCGCTGAATTAACTCAGTTCCTGAATACTGTTGTTAAGTGATCTAGTTGTTGTGTGTTCAGGTGAGGATTCTTGGTACATGGCTCTCGTCTTGGACTTCATTTTGCATCTCTAACTATCTCCTCCGCTAGCCGTAAAGTCCACAAATGAAATCAACAAACATAATATTAATCTTATATGGAAAGTTGTGACAACGGAAATTTTTCTAACAGCATCTAAGGAATTTCAAATTTACGATTCTTTCGTGTTAGCTAAGACGGCACGGGCAGCTGAGGCCCTAATCAAGGCCATCCCATTAACGCTATATATATATATATATATATATATTCCATTTTTTCCCTAAAATATATATATATATATATATATATATATATATATATATATATATATATATATATATATATTCCTATAAGTCCACGGGGAAAATGAAACACGATGAGTTCCCAAGTGCACTTTCTTGTAATAATCACATCATCAGGGGAGACACAAGAGAGAAATAAAAGTCAGTTGATATACATCGAAGAGATGAAGCTAAGACGCCATTTGGTAAACAAGTGATTGCCCAAAACATACAACGAGTGTTCATAAACTTATCATTTTACAAATTTTATCAACAGTAAAGTTATGTAGTTTGTATAGACCATCACTAATATTAAGATCATAATTCTTTGTGTATTTGATAAAAGTAGATTCAATGATATTTCTCTTGGTAATAGAGTTGGAGTTAATAACTGAGATGGCATTACTCCAGTCAGTACAATGATCATAGTTTTTAACGTGATTAAACAAGGCATGTGATTCTTGTCCCGTTCTTATACTATATTTTTGTTGCTTAAGTTTAACAGAAAGATCCTTACCAGTCTGACCAGTTAGAGGAATAGTGCAAGGAATAGTGTGAATTGGAAGGATGTGGTATACCGGGGTCGACGTGCTGTTAATGGATTGAAACCAGGCCATGTGAAGCGTCTGGCGTAAACCATGAAAAGCTCTGTGGGGCCTGGATGTGGAAAGGGAGCTGTGGTTTCGGTGCATTATACATGACAGCTAGAGACTGAGTGTGAACGAATGTGGCCGTTGTTGTCTTTTCCTAGCGCTACCTCGCGCACATGCGGGGGAGAGTGTTGTCATTTCATGTGAAGCGGGGTGGCGACGGGAATGAATAAAGGCAGACAGTATGAACTATGTACATATGTATATATGTATATGTCTGTGTGTGTATATATATGTATACGTTGAGATGTATAGGTATTTATATGTGAGTGTGTGGACGTGTATGTATATACATGTGTGCGTGGGTGGGTTGGGCCATTCTTTCGTCTGTTTCCTTGCGCTACCTCGCTAACGCGGGAGACAGCGACAAAGTATAATATATATATATATATATATATATATATATATATATATATATATATATATATTTTTTTTTTTTTTTTTTTTTTTTTTTTAGTACTATTCGCCATTTCCCGCATTAGGGTGGTAACATTTAGAACAGAGGACTGGGCCTTAGAGAAAATATCCTCACGTGGCCCCCTTCTCTGTTCCTTCTTTTAGAAAATTAAAAAAAAATGAGAGGGGAGGATTTCCAGCCCCCGCTCCCTTCCCTTTTAGTCGCCTTCTACGACACGCAGGGAATACGTGGGAAGTATTCTTTCTCCCCTATCCCCAGGGATGATAAATATATATATATATATATATATATATATATATATATATATATATATATATATATATATATATATATATATATATATATATACCCTAGCCTCAGCCAGGTACCCATTTTATCGACCAACCGCTTGGGGTGGATGAATAGCTGGGTTGACTGTGGATCGACTGCCACAACCAAGATTCGAGCCTATGCGCTCGATCCTGGGCAGCCCGTGAATGCGGCACGGTCAGGAACGTTAACCGATACACCACGGGAGTCCTTAAATTTGTGATACCGATGATAATCACAAATGTGTTAAATCTAACCTGACATGTAGTCGTATAGTCCATAACAATACAGTTCGTACAGTTACAGAGATACGGATGTGCAACAATCACAACACAGAGAGGCAGGGATCCCAGCGCCTAGGGCGTCGGACCACGGGGCAAGCCTGGGTGTGAGGACGGAAGTCAGTCTATCTAATCTCCACAGCTCCTGCTGGATCACTCAATCTGTGCAGCAGAGCGGCATGATGAATGTGCATTGAGTGTCTCTCAGGGATGAGGAGGGAGTGATCTTCGTTTTCATTAAAGAGAGATATAATCAAAAGTGTTAAACTGGAGGACCAGATAATACATGTCTTAGCTCTCCTTTGGAATGTTTAATTACACCGTGAAATGCCTGAAGGATTGCCGCTCATCCTGATGTATTTTGTCTTGACTGGATAAGCCCTAAAGAAACCATTGCGGCATATATATATATATATATATATATATATATATATATATATATATATATATATATATATATATATATATATATAAGAGCAAGGTTATTAGGTACAGTACGGTTGAGGGTCAAGTCAATTGGGAGGTAAGTTTGAATGGAGAAAAGCTGGAGGAAGTGAAGTGTTTTAGATATCTGGGAGTGGATCTGGCAGCGGATGGAACCATGGAAGCGGAAGTGAATCATAGGGTGGGGGAGGGGGCGAAAATTCTGGGAGCCTTGAAGAATGTTTGGAAGTATAGTATGAAAGAAATATATATATATATATATATATATATATATATATATATATATATATATATATATATATATATATATATATATATATATATATATATATATATGAACGCCCCATAATGCATACACATATCAACATATACATATATATACATACACACACACAGATATATACATATATACATGTACATATTCATTCTTACCTTCATCCATTTCTGGCGTTACCCCGCCGCACAGAAAACAGCATCGCCGTTTTCTGCATTAGTAATATAGCGCCAGGAATAGACACAGAGAGGCTGTATTATTTACATCCACTATCTAGCGTCATGTGTAATGCACTGAGACCACAGCTCCCTGTCCAGAACCAAGCGCAACAGACCTTTTCACGGTTTCCCTGGTTGCTTCATTTGCCATAGGTCAATCCATTGACAGCACGTCGTCCCCTTTATACCGTATCACTCTAATAATCTATCCCGTGCACGTCTTTCATCCTCTTTCATTTTCAGGCCCCGAGCACAGAAAACCTTTTATACTTCATCTTTTTTTTAGCTCTTGTCCTCTCACCAACTCCTGACTGTACTCCTGAGACATATCCAAACTATTCTTCCCCTTTATCTTGAGATTTGCATCTGTCAGAACCAGAACATCCAAATTTCTTTCCTCAGACATACTACCCATCTCTCTTTTTTTCTATCTTGATTACATCCACACACATTTAGACATCTTAAGGTCAAACGATTGCAGGCTTATGATTCATATCTTATAGCTCACCGTTTCGAACTAATGAAGTTCATTCTCCAAATTTTAATAAAACTCTTCGTAGTCAAGTACAGATGTTGGTCTTTGTGTAAAAGGTCTTTTACACATATGATTTATTTCAAAGGTCCTTATGTGATGTAAATTCGTAAGTCAATTTTCATCGTAATTTGATTTTCTTTCTTGCTTTTATTCGTTTATTTCTTTCATATATTTTCCTTTGAAGACAGATTGAATTTTTTCGTTCGAAATACGGTGATTGGTGCGACATTGAAATTTGCCTGTGACGTCACAAATGTGACGCGTGACAACAACATAGGCAATGCCACTATAGATACTGTACGCTACTGATCTGGTATCTTAACTGTTGGTCACCATTAGTGACTGTGTTGGCCACAAAACACGTGTGACAACAGTTGTGAAGAGAGTAATGACTCAGGCGAAGTTCCAATGAGGGAATTAGAGAAGTGCAGAAGACTACTATAGAGCAGTGAGTCTGGAAGCTGGTGCTCTATGTCTTTGGGGAAGCTGGCCATGGCCAAGAACACCACTTTGAAGAGGACCCTGATGATAAACTTCTTGACACCTTGGAACCTCGATTGACTGGAAATGCATCTGTGGCTCCGTGGTAAGTTATAGATATTGTGGGAACAATTCTGGGTGTAAATAGTTTTAAACAACGAAAGGAAACATCTACGCCCTCGAACACGAATACCAAGAAGGCTTTATGCATTGCCTGCTAACCCAGCCAACAGGAGAGGACAAGCTTATATGATATCGAATGGGCAAATTGGAATATCAAATCTCTTAATCATTTTTTTTATCTATATTTCATGGTATATGAAATTAATTGGGTTTTATCACATGAGTTTAAAACAAAACAGGTGGTTGACAGACTCGCATTTTAAATATATCAAAATTTTATATTGCAATGATAGACAAAGTCTGTATGTTTGGTTAGGTTTGCGTACATACCTGCTCCTGATAGTCATAAAAGTTCCATCAAACATTCATACTGACCATAACAACTCTGAATACAACAGCTTCATGAAACAGGAGTAGAAAGTCTACAGATGCAACGCAAGTTTCAACCATGACTACAGCAATAGAATATGAACAGACTGGAATGACAGGAGAAGAACAGACTTCCAGTCAAGGATCTAGATTGATCGCGTCGCTGTTTATATTTACGATGTTTAAAAAGGCTCAATCATTCACTGTTCGTCGTTCCCAAAGTGAACCCGCCCTCTCGTCCTTTGGCATTGTTTGTGACATCTGTGCAAGGGACAACTCCGTCTTTCAATTAAAACTTCATGCCCAGGTTCCTGGCGATGTCTCTCCTCATGGTGAAACATGAGTCGTCAAAGTGTGTCGAGCAGATGACCGACGTCTTTGATGACAGCCAGACGCCATGCCTATGTCGCCGAACATAACAGAACCCCTTGGCAAGATCACTTGGTCTCTCTCCTCTCTCTCTCTCTCTCTCTCTCTCTCTCTCTCTCTCTGACATATAGGAGTGTGTCCAGAGATATATTTTCACCGTTACGTAAATATATCTCCATACACTGTTTATTCTTGCTCTGTACACTGTTTATTCTTGCAACTACCACTTTGTGAAGTTCTTAAACACAGGCTCTGCCACCACCAACCCGCTGCAGTATTACTGATTCTACACTTGCTATATGGAAGAAGTTGAACTCTTCAACCACGGGTCATGATTGTGACGTCACAGAACGAAATAGAATGGTCGTAAGAAAGGCGATAAAAGCATTAGCATCAGAGGTCTATAAATTTGCCGTCTCACACCATGTGAATTCAGTTCTTTGTCTTACCCTCAGAATTTTGTGAATATCAGGATTTCGAAGAACACTCGACATGTGAAGTTTTACTACATGAGGCCTTCAATGAACTGGACAGTCAAAAACCGACTATTTAGAGATACTCGTTTTGCACAGAATTCATCAAGAAAACAGCAACTAACACACTATCTATACTTCAACCAAGATGTCGTTAGCATTCTTGGAAAAAATCTACATGGTTGGTAAACAAGTCGCAAATATAATTTGAAAATCTCTGCAAGTAGTTTTGATACATCCGACAAAGTAACATCTCTCTGAAGAGATTTAAACAGCCACAGAAAATTCCAAATTATCAAATAATGAATAAATTGAATGGAAATTACAGAAAACGCTGTGATCATATCTTCAAAAAAGTAACTTTTTCACAGTCAGAAATTCGAGTGAGAGATTTGAAGCGATGGTTCAGAGATGGTTGGAAGATCGTATTTGTAATGGATGACTTGTTTGGGAGGGCTGGAGGCAGAGTTGAGCTCCAGGTGGAAATGAGAGTAGTGAAATTACATAATTTTTAAAATAATTTCCTCAGTGCGTATCTGTGCGGTTCATAATATCATTTATGTATTTGAGAAAGATCCGATCGTAAGACTGAACCCTGTGGCCACACCACTTGTTAGGTCTAACTCTTCTGAGGTTTGACCGTTTATAACTATCCATCATTTGCGGTCATTCAACCAATATTCTAACCACTGAATTGTAACCCCATTTATACCATATGGCTTAATTGTTGCTACTAACATTTGATGCAGGATTATATCGAATGCCTTTGAGAATCCAAATAGATGAAATCACCATATACGTTGATTGCATCATAGAGGAAACAAAACAAATTCGTTAGAAATGAGCGACTTCGTCGGTGTCCATGCTGGGAATCATTTAACAAGTGGTGGTCCTCGAAATTCTTTAGTTTTGCCCAGAATGATGATCTCCATAAGTTTTTAAAAGCAGACTTTAAGCTAATTGGACGATATTTTTAATGTGTTGATTTATTACTTTTATGAATATTGGTGTTAAACTAGCAAATTTCCATTCCTTTGCAACTTTCCTGTAGCAAGTGACTTATTGAAAAGTGCAGTCAAGGGGATAAACATCCCATTTTTATCTCTTTCATTATCTTTGAATAAAACTTATCAGGGTATGCCGTTTTGTTTACTTTTATTCCATTTATTGTTGAAAGCATATTTTCAGCTTATATACCAGAATGCTGCAGAATGTTCTCTCTTAGCAACGAAACTGTATTTGGGACACTAGTTGTGTCTTTGATAATAAATAAAGATGTACATAGAATATATGATTCAAGATTTTTTCCATGGCTTCGTTGTCTTGAATAAGTCGCTGTTTTCCATAAACAATGGACCAGTTGACTGGGTAATGACTCTGGCATCTAACACAACTCTGAAACTTTCTTTTGCTACTTTTATATATATATATATATATATATATATATATATATATATATATATATATATATATATATATATATATATATATATATATATATATATATCTTTGTTGTATCATGTTGGTTATTCGTCTGTTTGAGTTTCTTATATGATATTTTCTTAGGCACTTCTTATTTCATCGTTGCGCTATTCTAGCTTCATTTTGGAAGTTGTTGTGTAAGGTATAGGTTTGGATATTTTCCTTGGGTTCTTATACTTCACTTGTTAGTCTTCCTGCTAAAGTCTGTATACACTCTGCAGGGAATCGGATGCAGTACTTGTTTGCGAACAAACTACGTGCTCCTATCACATACTCTGTAAAGCTTTTGATTAGGTGCAGAGTGTTTTAGGAGTTCACAGTCTTTTTATCAGTCTCTTTCATTCTCAGATATCTGAGCAAAAACCTTAACTCTTTAGGTCACGTTTCAAACTCAGCAATCGAACTGAGTTATTTCCGGGACTAGAGAGAGGGTCGGGCGAGGGTCCGTTAATGCAAATGTGTAATTAATTCATCAAGGATGTTACTGCCACTGTCTGGTAAAAGGTCCTTGATTGCTGGAGCAGCAGTATAGGAACGCATATAGTTATTTCATTGTCTGTGCATGCAAATGCATAGAAGGAAGTATATATATATATATATATATATATATATATATATATATATATATATATATATATATATATATATATATATATATTCTTTTTTTTTTTTTTTTTTGCTTTGTCGCTGTCTCCCGCGTTTGCGAGGTAGCGCAAGAAAACAGACGAAAGAAATGGCCCAACCCACCCCCATACACATGTATATACATACGTCCACACACGCAAATATACATACCTACACAGCTTTCAATGGTTTACCCCAGACGCCTCACATGCCTTGATTCAATCCACTGACAGCACGTCAACCCCGGTATACCACATCGCTCCAATTCACTCTATTCCTTGCCCTCCTTTCACCCTCCTGCATGTTCAGGCCCCGATCACACAAAATCTTTTTCACTCCATCTTTCCACTTCCAATTTGGTCTCCCTCTTCTCCTCGTTCCCTCCACCTCCGACACATATATCTTCTTGGTCAATCTTTCCTCACTCATTCTCTCCATGTGACCAAACCATTTCAAAACACCCTCTTCTGCTCTCTCAACCACGCTCTTTTTATTTCCACATATATATATATATATATATATATATATATATATATATATATATATATATATATATATATATATATATGTGACTCCGCTCGCCTGAGGTTGCATCGCTAGCAAAAAAGTCGCCTATGGCGAGTCTGTATCACGTCAAAGAAGTTTTCACTCCAAAGGAGTCCACACTTCACTGCTCATGGAAATAACACAGCTTTAAGTTACAACAGCCTCTAGAAGACGTCACGGGTAACAGCAGGACTCTTTCATAGACAGAGATCCTGAGGCAAATTCGAGTGAGAAACCACTGAAGCTGGTGCCTGGGGCTTGGTTCTGGACGGAAGACTGTTGTTTTTGTGCATCGTACATAATAGTTTATCCCATCCTCTTTACATGTCCTGATTTAGTCCACTAACATCACGGCGACCCACGTATACTAATTCGTTTCAATTTACTCTATCCCGTGCACGCCTTTCACCCCCTTACATGATCATGCCCCGATCACAAAAAATCTTTTTCACTCCAATCATCCATCTCATATTGAGTCCCCCGCTACTCCTTGTTCTCTCCACTTCTGACACATATATCCTTTTTGTTAGCCTTTCCTCATTCTTTCCCTCCACATATTCAAACCATTTTGAATCAACACACCCTCTTGTGCTCTCTCAGCCACACTCTTTTCTATTACCACACATCTCTCTTAGCTTTTTATTACTTATTCGATCAAACCGCCTTACACCACTTATTGTTCATAAACATTTCATCACCAACACCTCCACCTTCGTCCGCACATCCTCATCTGTAGCCCATGTTTCGAATCCAGATAACATTGTTGGTACTACTTCTTTAAAACACTCTCCATGACTCTCACTGCGCATACTGCCCAACCAAAACACCATACATCTAACATCCTATCATCAAACACATTCAACAATCCTTCAAAATACTCCAGTTCCTTCTCACTTCAACACTATCTGTTACCGCTTACCCTTTTGCCCCCGTCACCGACGTTTTCCATTTGTTCTTTTGTTTTTCGCGCACTAATTAATTCTTTCCAAAACATCTTATTCCCCCTGATGTTAAACTGATACTCGTCACTCCAACTCTGTTTTGCCTTCTTTTTCAACCGTTGCACCTTCCGTTTGACCCCCTACCATTTTTTCTTGCATATCTCTCAATCATTTGCACCTTCCCTTCAGATACTACCCATATACTTCTTTTTTCTTTCACTGACATCTTCACTTCTTCATCTCACCACTCGCTACCCTTTCAAATCTGCCCACTTCCCACCTTACGTATGCCACATGCATTTCTCCTACATACCAGCACTGCTCCTCTAAATACCTCCGAATCCTCACCCACTCTCCCAGCTTTGTATACTCTCACCTTTTGCCATTGTACATGAAATCTCTCGTGGTATTTTACCACACAAATCTCTTTTCCAAGCTCACTCTTTCTCACCACTATCTTCTCAATCATATTGTTTCCTCTTTTCCGAAAATCTCCGCAAGATAATACTCAGACATCCCACAAGCTGCCCATCTTAGCACTTTCACATCTAAAAGCCTCTCTTTTCCACGCCTTCAGTTAGTATGTAATCCAATAATCCTACTTACACACGTATACTTTTGTATATCTCTCTTTTTAAGCCAGTTCTTCCCAAACACTAGTCCTTTTTTCCGCACACAGCTCCACAAGCTTTTAACTATTTCCAGTCACTTATCTAAATACCCCACGCCCCCCAAATATGCCCTCAACTGTCACATTAGTCTCCTTCACGCTGAAATCATCCATCACTAATACCCGGTCTCCCACATCAAAACTGTTGGCTCACTCACACAGTTGCTCCCTAAACTCTTGCCCCTCATGATGTTTCATCTCATGGCTAGGTGGACAAGCAACAGTAATCGCCCATCTCTCGCCATCCGCATTCATTGTTACCCATATCAGCTCACTTCCTTACGCTCTTTCACACACTCCCACGACTCCTGCTTCAGCAGTAGTGTTACCCCTTCCTCAGCTCTTGTCCTCTCACCCACACCTAAGTTTACTCTTAAGACATTATTAATCTATTCATCCCCTTAACCCTTGAGTTTCTTTTACTCAAAACTAGAATATACTGGTTTCTTTCCTCAAACATGCTACCTATCTCTCCTTTCTTCTCTTCTTGGTTACATCCACAAACATTCAGATACCCCAGTCTGAGCCTTCGAGGAGGATGAGCATCCCCCGCTTGATTCCTTCTTCTCTTCCGTCTTTTAGAAATTGAAATACAAGGGGAGGGTCTCCAGCAGCCCCTTTCCCCCTCCCCCCAAACTTCTGCCCTCTTTAGTCGCCTTCTTCGACATGTGTAAGGAATACGGAGGTAAAATTCTTGTTGGTGACTGCTTATGAAACTGTAACCTTATGTCTTGTTTTACTCCTCAGCTGATCTGTATGAAAAACGTGTGTGCTGTATAGCTCAGTCCCTACGATGATATACCCTTTTCCTCTCTGTATCTTTACCAAACTTTTACTCTTCTGCTGTACAGTACAACACACACACACACACACACACACACACACACACACACACACACACACACACATTAGTACAGAACCTAGGTGAGTTGTAACAGACGTGTCCAGGAGACCGAGCGAAGCTGTGAACAGAATGATAAGCACTCTTCGAGTTAGAACAATGAGGAATATTTATGGTCAAATTGGTAATAAAGTTAGAAAAGGATAGATTGTACATGATCAGTGCTTGTTAGCCAAACAGGTTGTAGACAAAGCCAGCGAAACAGACGGTGATGAATCAAAATGAATGAGGTTAGCCATAAAAGAAAAAAAGAAAAATCGTGGCAATGAATCCACATTTGCGTTATTTTTTGCCATACTCGACTCGTTCGCTAGCGAGATTAAGGTGTATCATTATCACACAAGTAATGCAAGAACGGGCAAAGCTAAAGCTGGCGAGTGAGATCAATGAAAAACATAAACGATAAAAAGATAGAAAATAGTCTACTTGGTGAATGGGTCGTTCATTCCAGGCCTGGGAATCCAATTCAACAATTTTAAGCCATTAGATAGAATAACAATCATTTCTAGAATCTGTGAGGCATCATAATGCCACTACCGCTGCAGAAATAAACAATTGTCACAATGAGAGGGAAATTAGACATTAATGTTTAACTCACTGACACAAACTGGTGATTTCAGCATATCTGGGGAGACCATTGTTTTCGTATGCTTTTAGCCGACAGTAAATTGATCACTCCTCTCACATACCTAGAGTAGGTACTGAAGCCATTAACCCAGCTTGAACACATGACTGTCTTAAGAAATTCAGGAACAGGATATAGAAAAAAATATATATATATATATATATATATATATATATATGATGATATACTCAGGCAGCATGAGGAAACTGGCGTGGGTGGGGAGAGGATTTCTAACTCAGTGGGGCGCAGAATGAAATTCCCCAGTCTTCTAAGGTATCTGGCGAGTAACATAAAGCTAATTCTCCTGTCTGAACCAGGAGCAGCACGTCGGGTTTTTAAAAGCCAGAGCAAGGAAGAATACACCAGCCACTCAGAACCAGGAGAGATAGATCCACCCAGCTAAACCCTAAGCAGCCACACATAATCCGACCCAGAACAAATGACCAACGATGTAAGAAACAGAGGGAGGGAAGTGAAGATTAGGATATGGAATGATGACAGTGAGTTTGAGGGATTCTTACAGAGCAAAGGAAGAGTGAGGGGTTGCAGAGGGAAATGACAGCTGATTACCCTCCCAGTATGGCAGCTGTGGATAGATTTACCCAGAGAATATGCCACCTGGTGGAAAAGGTAAAGATAATGGAGGACATAGGCAAGGTGAGTGCCACAGGGCACTAAACGTGGAGGGTATAGGCAAGGAATGTGAAGAGTGCCAGAGAGCGCTAAACCTGGAGGAACTATATTAAATTCCAGGGAAGTTGAGGCACGTATTTAGGGTGCGGAAGCATGCAGTCACCAGAGCGCAGAACAGTGTAGACAATGTAGGCGGCAACAGGCAATGACTTAGAGGTTGAGGATGACCACAGACCTGACAAACTGAAGGCCATAAATGATGGAGTAGATGGCCACATAAGAGTTGGATGAAGAAAAAAACCCGAAGAGGAAGTAAAGTCCTGAATATTGTGATGCAGATAGACAGACAGGAGTACTGAATAAGGCTTTCGAAGAAGCTGTGTATAGTTAGAGAAGGATACTGGATGAAGTATGCTGTACAGTGGATGGGAGACTTTTGAGGGCATAGATAAATTCAAACTGTGATGAAAAAGCATGTTTTAGCCAAGTTAACAGACAGAGAAGAGGATATAACACGATTGTTAGAGGTAACGGAAAAGTGGGTCACTATACAAATGATGGAAGTCGTGCAGGACTGGATATCAGGTGCAGGTTTGTGATCATGTTTGAGCTGGAAGAGCCACAGCTTCCATGAAAGGAGGAAGGATATTCCAGGAGGAAAAACCTTATAGTAGACTTTAAGCTCCTCAAACATGTTATGATTCAATACCGGAGGCCATGATCAGTAGCTGAACAAGATGATCAAGAAGGATGTAATGAATCACAGGTTTAGTGCGAGGCTGCTTCATGGTGGGATTGGTCTAAGCAAGGAGCCGGTGAGCACAGCAGCTTACAGAGATTCAAGGCTTCTTGATTAGATAGAAAGAACGAGAGACGGAGCCGCACAAGTATGAACACTCTCCCCCCGTAATGTGCAATAGTTAATTACACACGTTCTGGACCCAGCAGCTCGGCATGAGAAGTATAAAGGATTTGTTTCTTTACAATCTGACGACATATTTCAGTTAAACGATTGACTTATTAAACCATAAAAATCTATATAGTGTTATCTGTTTGTGATGCAGATAACATCAACAATATAGTCATATAAACGGTGATACGATGTTGTGACGTCACACAGGTAGCAGCTACAGTAAGATGACACTGTGTCGTGGACTTCGTTATACGTAATTGATATAGTCACTATGTGTATTGATGATGCTATGCTCCTGTTGTGCCCGGAGGGGAACATTAGCACATATATTTGCTGCTAAAGATTTTTTTTTTTCATCTCGCGACTAAATCCAAGGTAGTACACCCCACAGTTATGACTAGACTGTGTAGGTTTTTGAAATATTCAGATTTTTTTCCATTATTTCTAAAAGGTTGAGTTTTCCAACATCTTTAAAAAAAGTCTGCCTGAAAGCTGTTCTGCAGATTTACTGATGCTTGTCCCAGCTGTGTGTGAGACATAGATCACTGGAAAAATGATCCGTCAAAGGAAGAATAACTCATTTTTTTAAACTTTACGAGACACCTTCAGTTACTTGGTCAGTGTAAGTGTATTGCCCTCATTTCCCGGAGGGGAAAGTGAAGTTCAAGAAAAACCTGCCAACGACACAGATTTACACTCACTGAGAACACTTACAGATTTTAGCTTCTCAAGACTAACCAGCTGTTGATCATGTAAGTTCCAGCCATGAGGTGTTCTACTGATGCCTGATAAGGAGATAACTATATACTCGTAGTCG